>NC_134479.1:1169290-1382277 GCF_964194025.1 Convolutriloba macropyga
GTTTGTATAACCCTCCTAGTAACAGCAAATACCGAGTCACAATTGACGAATACAACTCTTGCTTCTGCTTTCTAGACAACGATGAGCGGAGAGAGATAAGGGTCATAGTAGTAGGAGATTCTAATCTTCCTTCTGTCAATTGGAAAACACTTGGAGTCAGCCGACTTGTCTGAGAAACAATTGGTCGATCTATTTGATTGCCAAAATTTAATTCCCGTTGTCTTATTTCCCACTTGTGGTAAAAACACATTCGATCAATTTTTTGTTAATGATGACAGCATAGTCATCGACGTCAAATGCGACGACTCTTTGCTCAAATTTTTTAGTTTATCTGATCACATACCTATATTATTAGATCTTGACCTATGTCCCACTAAAAACGAGTAAACCGAATCGCACAGAATTTTGAGCTTCTGTAAATGCAATTATTTCGGTTTGAAGGAAAATTTGAGACCTAACCCCTTTAATCCTATTTGCTATAGCAACTGTGATCGGATTCTCAGCGAGTGGTATCATTGGTTATTCGAGGCCATCACAAAATTCACACCAAGAAGGTGTAAGCATAGATCTAACTTGCCCCCCTGGATCACGCCTGCAACATCACATCTGATGAAAAAGCTCAACACGCTCGAAAGAAAACAAAGTTCACTAGCCAGCAATGATTCATTGAGACTCAAGATAGAAACGTCGAGAAACAGTCTAGCAGAAGCCGTAGATCTAGACCAGAAAAATTACGAATCAAAGCTTTCCAACTCACGGAATTCTCAAGCCATGTACAAGTATTTTAAAAACTTACGAAAAGGACCATCAGTTCCACTTCAGGTTAAATGGAACAAAAAGGTAGCGAACTGTGATGCTGAAAAAGCCTCTCTTTTTAGTAAATATTTCTGTTCAGTTTTCACCATATCATCGGTCTTGAAAAACAATTTGAATGACAATAGAATCTTGAACAGTTTTACTGTGACGGAAGTAATTGAAATTCTTGGCTCGTTAGACGTATCAAAGTCATGTGGGCCGGATAACTTGCCTGCCGTTGTCCTCAGGAACTGTGCAAAAGAACTTACGTAATCCATTTTTGAGTTATTAAGAAATTTTAGGCGCCTCGGAACCTATCCTAGTGCATGGAAAGTAGGAGCAGTTAGCCCAATTTTCTAGAAAAAAGGATCGAAAGCAGATGTGGTAAATTATCGTCCTGTAACACTATTATGCATTGTCTCGAAAGTTCTAGAAAAATTTTTGTATGGCTCAATTGTCAATTTTTTCAAGGGACTCATAACTGATTCACAGTACGATTTTCGTGAAAGAAGATCAGTTATTCTTCAAATGATTACCTATTTACATAAAATATATAAATTCAGTTCTGTGAACAATCGAGAAAATAGCTCATTTCTCTTTGACTTTTCCAAATTGATCATGGAATGCTCTTACGTAAGATCAATTGCATTGAAATAGGTGGTAATCTGTTCCAGATTTTGAAAAGTTATCTGAGCGGCAGACTGCAATACGTGAAAATTGGAAATCTAAAATCAAAAAATTCGCCGGTCACCTCGGGTGTGCCTCAGGGCTCAATACTGGGGCCCATTTTTTTCTTATTTTCAAAAAGGACTTACCTGAAACTGTTTTCAACTCCAAAGTCTTTCTTTTTGCTGACGATCTAAAACTATTGTATAACGAAAGTCTTGGAAACGCACACGGAATCAAACAAGACCTAGATTCAAAATTGCGTTGGAGTCACGAAAATAACATCAGCTTCAATTTATCAAAATGTCAGTATATAAATTTCAATATCAAGTCGAGATTAAGTCCGGTGTTGGGCCAATGGTCGCTGGAACAATCGAGAATTATGAAAACCTTGGAATCAGTATGAACGACAGCTATCAAAATTGGTGAACAATTATTATGCGTTTAACATCAGCGAGCATATTAATATTGTACAAAGACGGTCAACCTTTCGGTTTTTGCTGCCTGAACTGAAAAAAGAATTTCAGCGGTCAAAATTTTTCTATCAAAACACATATAGAGCAAATATCATTGATTCAGAAAGTTGAATTCTTTCAACCCATTGGTCTCAAAAATCGAATCCTAAACTTGATGTGGAAGTACTTCAATAATTAAGTACTTCCAGCTGGAATGCTGGAAGTACTTCCAGCATCTAAATTTCGTGTTCAATAACATTTATCTGTCTCTGCGAAATATGTCGGTCCTCATATGAAATAAACTTAACAAACTTAAACCATTATGATTCACCTACATATATATAAATTTTGCGGGAGCAGTCACTCACATTTGTGGAAACAATAATAATAATGAAAATAATATTAATAATAATAATAATAATAATAATAATAATAATAATAATAATAATAATAATAATAATAATAATAATATTAGTAATAATAATAATAATAATAATAATAAAAATAATAATAATAATAATAATAATAATAATAATAATAATCAGAATAATTAGAAACTGCGTGTAGATATTGGTTATCTTTTTTTCTTTTTGATTGGCTCCTTAAATCTGTTATTCTACAAAAAATGTTGTATATTATTGCTGTTCTTATCCAAAAATTGGCATCGCTTTTACATAGTCTTTTTGTTTTTCCAACATTAACTTCATGTGTTCCTTGTCTTCTTCTTTCAGTTGTGCTGTACTTAATAAACTGATTTATAATTATGTTTTATTCACCTTCGGAAATATTACTGTAAAGTAAGAGACTGTGGAGTTCTAAGTACATCGCAAGAGGTAGAAAATTCAGAGTTAGAAGCCTGTTTTTGTAGTCGATGGAGTTTCCAAGGATCCATTTTGTTGCGTTTTTCTGTAGTTTCTCTAGCAAGACTAGATCCTTTTTGTTAAGGGTGGCATACCTCGCTCGCGCATGATAAAATGGGGACAACATGGCCTTTATACGCGTTTAGTTTGTTAATGACTGTCGTTTTGTTTGATATATTTCTTTTTAGGTACCATAATGCACGCATTACTTTGGAAAAACGTCTATTTGCGTTCGTTGTCCATGTGAGATTTTCCGTGACCTCGACATGTAAATCTTTTTGAATGTTTACGGGTTTAATGATTTGGTCAAACATTTTAAATTGTCCTTTTTCTTGATAAAAAGAATGCTACATTTGCCTTCGTGAAGGAACAATTCGTTTTCTGGCCACCAGCAATGTAGTTTATTCAAATCTATTTCGAGCGAATTATAGTTGCTACTGATCAGTTTGTAGTTGTCGGCCTTTTCATATGTAAGACTATTATCTATCGATTCTGGGAGGTCAATTAAATAGGCAAGAAACAGTAGTGGCCCAAGTGGGGACCTTGAGGGACTCCGTTCGTAGCTATTAACAAACTAAAAAAACCTTGGTTAATTCTTGCTTGTTGTTTTCTGTCAGTAAGATACTCTACAATGAAGTCTAATGCTTTTCCGTCTAATGCCAGGGTAAAAAGTTTCTCCGAAATTTTATCTTGGGGTATTTATCGAACGATTTTGGAAAAGACCGCTAACTCCTCAGTCAAATTTTGGTCATTGAAAGTATAGATTTTTTGTAGGAAACATAGAGGTTATACACTGATTGAGCGTTTTGGCCGGAAGCCGTATTGTGAGTCGTGAATCTGATCGTTAATACAAATGAAAAGGCCATCAAAAATGAGTTTTTCAAAAAGTTTTGATGGACATGAGAGACAGTTTATTGGTCTGTAGTTATGGATGGCAGTCTTGTTTCCGTCCCTATAAATTGGTGTAATAAAATTTCATTCCATTGGATGGAAATTTCCCTTTATTAAGGCAGGTTTTAAAAATAGAATGTAATGAGACATCAGACTAGTTGAAAGTTGTTTTAGGATCAAGTTTCCTATTCTGTCTAGACTTATGCTTTTACTGATGTCTAATTTCTGTAAAATAAGGCAAATCATACCACTTGTTTATGGTATTATGTTTTGAATATTTCTGGGAATTTTTGGTTGGTTTTCTTGGTTTTTGAGCTAAACACGTTATGGAAAAACCGGTTGAAAAGTTCGGTTTTGTTCAAGTCGTCTGTTGCTCTGTTTTGCCAGTGAGACATTTCGCTCGGATACGTTGCTGCTATTCAAACTGATCTTAGAAAACCTTGTACTTTGCTGAACTTTTTTGAGGTGAACACTTCAGTTTCATAATTCAGTTGATCTTTTGTCGTTCTTTTAGATATTTCATCATTAAGTTGAATGATTTTGGATAGTGTTGCTTGGTTGTTGTTTTTCTGTTTTTTCGTTGCATTGTGTCTAATTTTTTGATAAGGTGTGACTTTTATTTAAAGATGCAGGGAAACAGGTTTGCTCTGTAGTTTTGCAGAGAGTCACTTTTGGTACGTTTTGCGTTCAATAGATTGTTGAACCAGCGGCAGCAGTGATTCAAGCGCTCATCAATATTACTGTAGCAGTACCTTTGAAAGGGTCTCTTCAAAGTTATCTTGTTTAGTTTTTGCCAACCGACTTTGTTTAGAGCAGATTTCGGCAATCTATTTTTTCTGTTTTGTCGACAGAGAAAAAGAAATTTGTTTGGAATGGTAATGATCTGAGGACTTAGCATTGCCTATTTTGTATTGGGTTCTAGAGTGTTATCAATAAAAGACTCTATCCAGAGCTGGGCTGGAGCTCGTTTACCAAAAACACATCTAGTTGCTTATTCCCGTTAAGTCTCTGAAGTCAAATACTTGTTCAAAGCTAAGTTCTGTTAAGAGGTTTAGACAGTCATTTTCATACTCATCGCTTGAATGCATTGTTTTCCAGTCGGCGCTTACAAAATTAAAATCACCTGTAGCAATTATTGAATTACATTCCATAGATTTTTGTTTGTTTGTCACATGATTAAAAAAGTGCGGAAATATGTCGAGATTCCATCTGTAGGCGCTGCTTGTTGATGGACTATAAATACATGCGATTATAAAAGAAGAGTTACGTGAAGATATGCTAATTACAACTGTGTCTACGAGTCTGGGACTCGGTGAGATGTCTTTTGCATTCAGGGTTTCTTTGACAGCAACAAGAACGCCTCAGTGTTTTGTTTTCCCGTCATCAGATAATCGATCTTGCCGAAAATTTACGTAACCTTTTAAAATAGAGCTTTGTTCAGGACTGCGTCAGTGAGCCAGGTTTCCGTGAGGCATATAATGTCATAATTTTTACATAGTAAAGAGTTCGCGAGACAGCATCTTCGCGTGAGCTCCGGAATGCTTCGGACATTAAAAGTAACAGCTCTAATCTCAGCTTTTTCAGGTGATATAGTCAATCCTCCCAATCTTCAACCCAGTCATTGTTAAAGAGCTTAAGGTTTTGGATCTTTATTTCATTTCTGTTGATATTGCCAGTTTGGAGCAGTTCTAGTCTTCTTTTCAGTAGTTTGTTTTCAATTTGTACGTCTTGTGGTGTGATGTCTTTGCTTTTGTACACTTTCTCATTATAGTTCCGCAGTTTTGATAAAGAATTTAGTAAGATACATTTGTCCCAGCTGTTAACAAGTTTGATAATGATTGGTCTACATTTGTTCTCTTTGTATGTGCCGAGTCGACGGCAGTAGTTGATTTGGGTGTTAATGCTCAGCAAGCTCATTTTTGCAATTACTTCTGATCTGTTTGACTCAGCCATTTTTCTCGGGTCTTCATTTTTTGCGCTCTTCAATTCCCCGGATCCTTACACCATTGTCTTCAACTAATCGCTTGTAATAGACCTCTTTTTTTCGGATGAAAGTTCTTGTGGTCCTTTCGTTGGTACCACTGATACTTTAAGTTTTTTATTTATCTTTCTCTCAATCGTTTCGGTGACCAAACTTGTTAGAACTTCATTATTGTTAGGGATGGATTTGTTACTTTGGTGATTTTTCACTGCCTCAATAACGATATCTCCATTGTTTATAGAGACGCATTGGTTGCAGAGGAGAAAGATGTTAACATTTAATTCTTGTAGAGCAGCTATGACTTGTTCACTCGTTTTTGTACGCTTCGATGTCATATGCATAGTCTTTTCACAAGATATGCACCTAAAGACGGCCTGATTTTCATTTATGTTGTATGCGCATGCTTCGCATTTGATTGTGAGTGTTTCTGATCTCTCATTCTGCGGTTTTCCAGTAGGTGGATTAATTGTATATTTTTAGATTTTTAACCAAATTTATTTAAAACAACAGAAAAAATGTGTGGAAAAGAATCTATTGAAAAAAAAAACAAAATAATGATGCAAAATGCGTTTGAAAGCCAACGTAGTTTTCATCAGTACACCCATGCTGCTTATAGCACACCAAGTTATCTCTATTATGGGAAACTCAAAATCTTATCCAAAGGCACACAACAAAAATATCCAGAAAGGGCTCCTCCTTTTGCGACTACTATCCATGATCTTCTAGACCAGTTAGACTCAAAGTTAAACGTGTGGTACCTGGACGATAGTTATTTGACCGACAATTGCAAAATTGTTCTGAATTAGTTGAGACAAATAATTGGGACAGCTGATAGGAATGACGATTTAAACACCAATAGAGGTGAAATCTGTTGCATGGGAAAAACCACAATACACCAAGATAGGGTAATGCCAAACCAATTTTCGAAAAAAAAGCCTATCTACTAGAGAAACTGAAAAGGATGACTTTATTTTTCTAGGCTCACCAATTGGCGAAAAAGCTCAAGAACATTGACGAGATAGATGCACACTATGCTTTCAATTTAATCAAAATTTGTTCTGGCCTTCCCAAACAGTTGCATTTGTTACGGATAATTGCATGCTACAAAAATGAAGGTCTCGTTGACAACTTTTACCGTAAAATGTCAAAACTGTCGTGCTAATTCTATGTTTTATTTCCGGGACTTACACCTCCCGTGAAACTGTCACCAGGCCATAATAATGATAATAATAATAATAAAAAATAATAATAATAATAATAATAATAATAATAATAAAAATAATAATAATAAAAATAATAATAATAATAATAATAATAATAATAAAAATAAAAATAATAGTAATAATAATAATAATAATAATAATAATAAAAAATAACAATAATAATAATAATAATATTAATAATAATAGTAATATTAATAAAAATCAGTGTGGTGATTGAGAAAACACAATAACAATGAATTCGTTAATTCCACTTGGAACGAGTATGACTAATTCAAGCATACGGAAAGGCAGAACTGCACTTTTGCATTGTTGCGCATTTGCGCTATGTACAGTGCTAGACAGACACCTGTCAGATCAACATTAACACTTTCATAACATACTGCGATGCGTATTCAGTAACATACAGATAAACCGAAAGTAATATAGCTTCACTATATTCAAGTACTACACTTTAACAGGAATAAATATATATATATATATATATATATATATATATATTTATATATATATATATATATATATATATATATATATATAATATCATATAGTTTATCAGTGTTTATAAATACTACTTTTAGGAATCTTGGTTGTCAGTTTGTTATCTCCATTTGGAGATAGGTACACTGGTACCACACTCCCCCAGCCACCGCGAAAAATTTCACTTGTGTAATTCTTCCTCATAAAAGTCCTCGGGCTTGATGTCCGAAATCGAGCTCTTCCACGGGGACGTTGCAGCTATGTAATGTTCTTCATTACGATCGTTTTCTGCTTCCTTATATTCTTTTAGCCTTGTTTGCTCATTTTCGTTTTGTGTTTTGGTGTTAGATGTTGACGCTAACTCATTTTCTTTTTCAGTCTCTTCCGATCCACATTGTTCTCGATTCTTCTGCGTTGTAATTCCATCTGGAATTGCTATGTTCAGTATTGGTTAACTACTTAATGTTGGTGTTGATTTCAGTTTGTGTATCTTTCGGACGGCTTTATCAATCTTTGGTGTCGATATCGTTGACACGAATTTCGGGGTATTTCGGGGCTGTTTGGCGACGTCACCATGAAGTCGTATTTATTGTCTGACGTGAATACCTTTATGGGGCTGCTCTGTGTTGAATCAGAAAGTGTAATGACCTCGACAGTTGGTGACTTTAGCAATTCCTTTTCGTCTATCTTTATGAAAGATCTGTTCTGTTGCTTCTCCATGTGGATCTTTGATTGTTGGAGTGCTGCTGCACGGGATTTTGCAAGGAATGGTTCTTTTGTGTTTTGCTTACCCTTTCTCTTTCCGGCGTTTTTCTGATGAGTGTCTTTTTGAGGCATAGTGTGTTTTCTGTTTCTGCGTGGTGATAGTTGTTGATTATCGTGTTGTTTTCTTGGTTGTTGTTTCTTCACCGTTGCTTCCCGTCTTTGATTGTTTCTTCGTTTCTGTTGTTGTGCTTTTTGATTCGTCTTGGCAATGGATACCATTTGTTTGTGACTATACAAGTTGTTTTCTCCACCTGGAGTATTGGTTGCTGAAGTACTTGGTCGTTGGGTCATTGGTTGCCTTTGTTTCATTTGTCTCTTTTATTCTAAACAGAATTGTTTTATCTTTTCTTTGTTATTTTTGTATTCTCTTAGTGATTTGCATGCTACCATATAAATTAATCTTTTTGGTGGTGATAGTTGTCTTTGTTGTGAGGTAAGTGGTTGTGTCACTATTGCTAGAACGTTTTTTCTAATAATGGATTTTTTCTGTTATCGGTGTTAACTGTGATTGTGTGTGGTGAGTAGTTTGTGATTGTGCCGTTTTCGATTATGTTTCATTGTGGTTTTAATGTTCCACGTGGTTCTGGTGCTTTGCGTGCTATAGTTTTTCGTGCTATTTGTTTTCTACCATATATTAGTATTGATGTTTTACCTCCGAATGTGATCTCAAGTTTTGATGGTATAATCTTACCCGGGGTGCGCGTGGGGCTAAGCAGCTGCGCATTCTCGGATTCGTTGCTTTCGGAGGTGATGTTGTTTCCAAATTTTGCTTCTTTCTGTGCTTCTTCCCTATATTGGATGTTCAATTCGGGTTCCGAATCCTTTTCCATGTCCCATATGGTCGCGGGTGACACGACTGGTTGTTTGAGTAGTTTGCCATCTGAAGCAAAATTTTTTATGTTTTTATTTGACAAGTTGTGTTTGTTTGGTTTTGTGACTATGTTTGATAGTGCGCTGTTTGGTTTTCTGCCAAAATGTGCTTCGAACGGTGTTATTTTTGCTATTCTATTTGGAATGAGTCTGATGTTTTGAATTATATTCGATACAATTGTTGTTATATCTTCTGATGACCAAAGTGGATCTATAGCCATTACACTTAGTTTCCGTTTTGTAGTTTGAATTAAGCGTTCGACCATGCCGGTTGCTCTGTGATCTCCAGCTGGAGCTAAGATTAGTTTTATGTTGTTGTCCTTACAGTGTACGTTGAAGTCTCTTGATTTAAATGCTTGTTCTTGATCACACCTTAGTGAGCGGTGTATGCCGTGGAATTTACAGTATTCTTCTAAATATTCTATTGCGGTTGATGTGTCGCAATTTTTGTATACTTGTGCGGTCGGAAATCTAGAGTATCTGTCAACTGTTACAAGAATGTAATAGTTATCTACATGGCTTCTAAAGGGGATGGGGCCTGCAAAATCCATTTGGAGTTCTTCATTTGGTTCTTCGAGCGTGGGGAGTTTTCCTAAGTTTTGTTTCGACATTAAAGGTTTTAAGTTTTTACCTTGCTTAGTGCACTCTTCACAGGCTTGGGCTTTGGATCTTAAGCTACGGTGAATACAGGGAAACCAAATGAAGTTCCCTAGACTGAGCATGTCTGCTTGACCCGGATGTGTCTGGTGGATTGCATCTATTACGAATTATTTTAGGTTCCTTGGTATAACCAGTTTATTATCATAAAGCATACAGCCGGAGTTTGTGACGGCGAGGTCCTTTCGTAACGAATAAAAACACTTGTTCGATTTTCTTAGTGCTTCTCAGTCCTTGTCTTTTATCATTTTAATGATTGGTGTGAGCGTGCGATCTTGTTTCGTTGCCTCCGCCAGCAGTTCTTCTCCGAATACTCGGGATAAATGTTTTCGATAGTCTGGCATTCTTTCACTGTTACTGCTGAGGGGGAATATTTGTGGATGGAGTTTGGGTTGGATTGGTTCGCGCCTTCTTCCGATGTTATCACTGTCCTCCGTTTGGGTACTTATTGTTACTAAGGGTGGTCTTGTTGTTTGGTTTTCCATGTTTTGCGGGACTGTCCTCTTCTTGTTCGGTGCTCTGTGTCTTCTAACGACTGGTCTATTGAATGTATCTACTTGTGGTCTATTTCTAGTTATGACGTTTATAAATTGATTTTTAGATTTATAATTTGTAGAGATTTGTGTAAAATTTTAAGGGGTTTGTATAACGAATTATTTGAATTAGTCTGTGGTTTAATTGAATTAATTTTTTCCGTATGGAGAATTTGTGTGTTTAAGTTGTGTGTTCAATTTAGCGACTGTTTTCTAGGGCGAGAATGGCAAAAAGCGTGTGTTGTTGTTTGCTTGTGCAGAGAACGATTCGTGACGTCTTTGTTGATAAGTCTATAATTAGTGTTGTTACGTAATGTGTTCTTGATTAGAGTGAATTTGAAGTCGTTTATTTGGTTTATTACGAAATGTGTGTCTTCTTCGGATGGTTGGATTGCAATTCCATTTGGATTGCGGCTAAAATAATCTGCAAATCCCATCTGTTTGCCTGGTATGTGTTCTATGTTGAAGTTAAATGGTAATAATCTGTCAACCCAACGTGTTAACCTACGTTGGTAGGTTTTGTTTCCTCTGTTTTCTTTTAATGCTGTTAATAATACTTGATGATCTGTTTGTAGTGTGAACTCCGAACCTTGAAGATAGAGTTTAAAATGCTCCAATGACCAGACTACTGCTAGTAATTCTAATTCATTCGTACTATATCTTTGCGTGACTGTATTTAAAAATCGGCTTGCAAATGCGATTTTGTGCCATATGTTTTCAATTTTTTTGTTCTAATGTTGCGCCTAAACCTAATTTGCTCGCATCGCATTTAACTTGTGTTTCCTTATCGACATTGAAGTGTTTGTTTTCTACTATTTTTGCTATCTGTGATTTGATGTTTTCGAAAGTTTTTGTTTGTTTGTCTTCCCATTTTAATTTTTTCGAAGCCAATACGTTTTCCTTTTTTTAATAGTGGACGTAGTGTTTCTGAAATTTCAGCTAGGGATGGGATGAATTTAATTAGATGGTGAATGCTACCCATGAACGATCTGAGTTGTTTGAGCGTTTTCGGTGTGTCTAATTTTTGTAGTGCTTCTGTTTTTGTGATTAGCGGTGTTACTCCTTGTGGAGTTATTTTGAATCCGAGCCATTCAATTTTTGTTTGGCGAATTCACATTTTTTTAGGCTGATTGCTGGACTTTCTTTGTTTAGTCTATCTAGGATTATGTCTAGTGTTTCTTCGTGTTCCTTTACTTTTCCTTTTGTTGCAATAAGAATGTCATCTAGAAATGCGAATTAATTTTTGCATTCTTCTAAGGTTTTATCTACGGTTTTTTGAAATGTTGCCGGCATATCGGTTAAGCCGTACAATCCGTTGTTGAATCTGTAAGTTCCGGTTGCTTTACCTCCAAGTATATTGAAGTTGCAATGTTCGGCAATACTATTGTCGAGTGGTATTTGGCTGTAAGCGTATTTTAAATCAATCTTACTGAACCACCATGGACCCCCTTGTTTTTGTTTGATGCTATTTGATATTGCGAGCGAATCTGTGAGATGATCAATGCTTTGCATTTGATATTTGTTTTTGTGTATTGCTTTATTTAGTTGTTTTGAGTCTAGTGCTATTTTTATCGACTTGTCCTTTTAAATTGTTATTACCACTGGGCTTATGAAAAGGTCGTCTGGGCATTTCTCCAGAAGGATGATTTGTTTATCTTCTATTAATTTTTGTAATTTGTGTTCTACTTTTTCCACTAGATGTAATGGTACTCTTCGTCCTTTGTGTTGTGTTGGCGGTTTTTCTTTTTTCATGATGGATTTCGCAATGTGATTTTTGCTTCTACCTAATCTTGTACAGAGATGTGGATATTTTTTAAAAATTCATTTTGTTATATTCTGTTCGATTATATTTTCGTTGATATTGAAAACTTTCTTACCTTCTGTTTGCTGTTGCGTTAGTGTTAGTGCAATTTTTGATAGCGCGTCTCTGCCCATGAGGTTTTGTGATCTGTGCTTTACCACCAATATGTTGAAGTTCTTGGCTGTCCAAGATCCTGAGTTTAGTTCCATTTGGATTTGTCCTATAATGGGGATGTCTTGGTTATTGAAACATTTGAATTTCATTTGTCCTTTTTATGGTTCTAGACTCATGTTTTTGTTGTTTTGGATTAGTTCATTTGCTGTGTTGATGTCAATGAAGCTCCGTGGGGATCCTGTATCTGCTAGCCAGTGCAGCTCATTATTCTTGTTTAGAGCTGTTTGAATTATTATTTCTCCATTTGGAGTCATGTTGTTTAGTTCGGAATTTTTTGTTTCTTTGAATTCTCTTTCTATCAGATTGATCTTTTTCCAATCTTCCATGAGTTCTGTTATATACATTGTTTGTTCTGGGTCGATTGACTCTTCATCCTCTTCTTCTTCTAGTGGTGGTGCTATTGTTTCTTCCTCTTCTTCGTTGATATTCTTGACATTCCTTGTTTGCTGGTTTTGTCGTTGTTGGAATTGTCCTCTGTTCTTTGGAAGCGGAGTTAGTTGTGAACGACACATTTTCGCGAAGTGTCCTGGTTTTTTACATATGTTGCATTGTGATATTTTTTCTGGACAATTGTTGTTGTGATTGGGTGTGAATGAACCTCCACATCTCCAGCATTGTGGGTATTGTTTTGTGTTTTGTGGTGTGGGTAGTAATGCTGGTTTTGATTTGCGTGCTGATAAGTGTGCTACTGTTGTGTTCCAATTGGAGTTGTTTCCTCTCAGTATTTCTTTTTGATTTTGTTGTCCACGTTCTCTTGCCAGTGCGTAGTTGAATGCTTGTGCGGTTGTTCTCATCTCCGAGAGGAGTTCCATTTGAATGGCTGTGTTGTTCATTTTGCCGATGAAGAAGTCTTTTACTAAGTCTTGTTCTACTGCTCCAAATGCTGCCTTTGCTCCTAATTCTCTGAGTCTGCTGTAAAATGTTTCTAAGGATTCGTGTGGCTCTTGTCGTGCGTTTATTATTTGGAATCTGTCGTATGTTGTGTTTCTGGGTTTCGTGAATGTGACTGCTAGTTCGTGTGAAAATTCGTATGTGCTACATATGTCTATTTTCGTGTGTGGATTGTTTTGGTGATACTGTCGTGTTCCTTCTTGTCCAATTGATAAGTATAGTAAACTCTTGATTTTGGTGTCAGCTTCGTCCCACGGATATCTGTCCACATACGGTCCTCTAAGTTCTATGGTTTTACACTCATTTTCCCAGTCAATTTTTCTTCTTTGGTTTCTAAGGTCTCTTTTCTCTATTCTTCTTCTGATTCGTTTGGTCTTGGGTCCTCCAGACTTGACGTTGCCGGGTAAAATAAGTCAGCTGGGGTTGGTTTAGTCCTCAGCAATTTTTCCACCTTCAGGTTCTCCTTTGCCATTACGGCTAATTTGAATGTCGAAAACCATTGTGCCCACTCTTGATTTGGGTTCGCTCCTGTTTCCCAAAATAGCGGGACTCCTATTGGAGATTTTAATCCTGACTGCTCCATGTGGTGATTGAGAAAATACAATAACGATGAATTCGTTAATTCCACTTGGAACGAGTATTACTAATTCAAGCATACGAAAAAGCAGAACTGCACTTTTGCCTTGCTGCGCATTTGCGCTATGTACAGTGCTAGACAGACACCTGTCAGATCAACATTAACACTTTCATAACATACTGCGATGTGTATTCAGTAACATACAGATAAACCGAAAGTAATATAGCTTCACTATATTCAAGTACTACACTTTAACAGGAATATATATATATATATATATATATAATATCATATAGTTTAGCAGTGTTTATAAATACTACTTTTAGGAAACTTGGTTGTCAGTTTGTTATCTCCATTTGGAGATAGGTACCCTGGTACCACAATAATAATAATAATTATAATAATAATAACAATAATAATAACAAAAATAATAATAATAAATGTGTAATGCAATGTCTATAATAAGTAATATTAATTTCGACTAGAGAAAAATTCTCAAGCTGTTATTGGCTGTTGGTTTTCTATTTACTTTTAATCTCGGTCGCCAATATAGTAGTCGCTTGTGCGCAAGGCTCTATGTCTTCGGATAATTAAGCGTGGTACTTGTTTAAAATTCAAAGTTAGAAGTTAAAATCTTAAGTAGATCAATGTGAATAGAAGTGGATTTAAATAAATTTAGATTTAATAGAGTTGTTAGCTCTGATGGTAGTTTTGGTGTTCACTGAATGAAAATAATCCTCGCTTTAGTCTTTACTCGTTATCAGTTTTATCATCATGGTAAACTAACCAAGTTAACAAAGATGTTTTCAGTTTCGTTGAATTGGGTCGAAGCCCGAGCTTTGTCTAATCAAAGGTCTATTTTTTTCTGACACCTGTGTTAGCCATCAACATTGTGTCAGCCGTAAATCAGGTAATAAATCAAGTTTCAAACTAAATCTTTAATTTTGAATTTCAAGATTTTTAATACAATTTTTTTATATACGTGTTACAATCACACTATCCCCTCTTAACAAGAATAGAGTAAAACCACTCACTCAAAACAAACAAAACTTTCATTCACCGATCTTATATGAACATCTTACAATACGAAAATTTTGTAGCTTCATATGGAAGATTTAATTATCAGATTTGTCCTTCATAACTTTTTCCGCCTCGTCAACTCCAAATATGTTGAACGCTTCTCGCACCGCATCATTTGTCGAATTTTATATGCCCGTTCCATGGCCTTGAAGAACTGTTTGTCTCCACCAGCATGAGGGTGCTTCAACAGGCTTATTTTATTTTAGTGTTTCTTGATCTGATTTTTTGAAGCAGAACTTTTTACCAACAAAACCTCATATAGCGTAGCGGGCCCATTCATAATGTTTTTGTTTCGAATCTCGAAAAAAAATTTTCACCGTTGCTTTTGTTTTGTCCTCTTTGTTTCGAAGAGAATTCTTTGGTTGATCAATGGCAGAATCTTAATCGGCATTCATTGGCCAAACACTGGTTTTAGTGGTCCAGCTGCTCAAGCTCTGCAACAATTGGTCATTTAGTTTCCCCATTTTTTCGATGGCTTCGAACTTTCTAGCAGAATTGACTTTGAAATCAGCGATTTCTAGCTTCAGTACCTCGATGGATTGCACTTTTTCAGCCTTTCTGTTTAAATTATCTCGTAACACTTCACACTTGGTGATCCATTTGCTCAACACTCCTTTTGTTGCCTCTTGGTCTTCTTGTTGCAACTGTTATCCAGCTCTTGTCGAAGCTTGACGGGGTCTTTTTGAAGCTAAGAGTTAGTACTCTTCAACTTCTCTATCTGCTAGCACTGGTTTTGCAGTTGCACTTCGGTCTGCAGAGCACGCAATCGAATGTTGGCGGGTGCCAGAAATTCTCGCGAAGACACTTTCCAAGTCTGCGACAGACAAGATTTCACTTGGTACACTCCCGGGGAAACTTCGGAAAATACTGTCCTCAATTCTAGCATGTAGTACACATATTTACCAATCTGTGGAATCTCGTGGCCAGCTATAATGAATAAAGAATAAAGTGCTCTAAAGTTTTGCTTTTTGCTCTAAAGTTTCAAAAATTTCAACCTTGAACCCAAAATTTTTGCAGGGTCCTCCATATTAATGTGTTTGATCGTTTGACATGTTTGCTCACATTGATTTTCAAAAAAAGTTTTTTTAAGTTGTCTTCAAAGTAAGCGGTTTTCATAAACACCGCTTTCGAGAAACCTACAGGATCCTTAAAATTTAATAGGTTTCTTTGTAGCTTTCCCCAAATTGTTAAGATTTATATTTTTGCATTAATTACAACATTTCTAATAAGTTTGTTCTCCTGTAGGTGAAATCCACTCTACAGGCTCCGCATACATAGCGCCTTTGCGCCCTTTTTTGCCATGAAGCTTTGACTCCTCTCTTCGATACAAGTGGTTTCGCTAGCCTGTCTTAAAAGTTTTTCGGTTACCGACCTGTTAACTTTAAAGTTTCTATCCCCAAATCCTGGCTTGGCAAAAAAATTATTCTGCCAAATGTTCCTACAAGTTCCCTCCTTTAAAGTAGTAGTCCTCCTGTTTTTAGTAGTCTTGATTTTTCTGAGAAAAATAACATTGTCATATACGTTGCTTTTTTAAGTGGAGACATTGTATATGCCAGTTCATACATGCAAAATTTAAGTTTTATCTCAAGCTGAACCTCAGCATATATCAACATATATCAAACTACCTTTTTCTTTTGGTTTCGATACTCGAAATGTGCTATCACAGTTTGTACTGAGATCTAGAGAATAGATCTTTGTTGATACGATATTGTTGCAAACATAACCGTATAACTTGATACAAGGTGATGGAGAAGTTAAAATGGCTAGCTATACCAGATACAATTATAGTAATATTCCATCACACAATGCTCTGGACAAATTTGTCTTTCTTTTCGATTACATTATTTCTTTCTGAATTTTCCTAGAACAAAAACATAATCAGTTTCCTGAATTCTAAAGTACTTTTCATCTTGCTCAGTATAGTAATTCTTTATTTTATCAGGCACTGATTTCAACCGGCTGCCAGATTTTGTAGCCATTTTTATGGCCATGGGATTACTATTAACACTTTCTTCAGTTTTTATTGTTTTACTATTAGCTTCCGCGGCTTTTTGTTACATTTAGTGAATCGTTAGCATTCTCAGCTTCAGATTGATTTTCTTTAATTAGATTACTTTCACTGTCTGTGGATGATTCTATTTGAATTATATCATCATTGTTTGAGTTTTTCAATTGATTTTTTTCTGCTCCTTAACTGTTGGTTTACTTTTTGCCTGAGGCTCAGGCGTGAATGTTTTTTTTTTAAATATTTTTGTTGGTTATAATTGACTTTAATAAATTTCGTTGTCTTTTTGTCTTCTACCTTGAAATTCAAATAATTTCAACTATTTTGTATAGTCCTCTATAGATAGAAGTAAATTTTGTTATTTGGCCTTTTATAATGTTGGTTTGAAGACTAACACTTCTTCTCCAACTTTATAGCTCGGTCCAAACCTACTGCTATCTTAATAGGTCCCCTGGCGTTCTTGTTCGGCATTCATAAACTCTCGCATCAACTGATACGTTTCTTGTAGATTCTGTTCCAATGTGAAAACTTAGTCACTTGGTGTTGCATTTATTGGGATCTGTGGTGTGCTATATATGCTTTCTATAGGTAGCAGCAACAGAAAATCCAGTACCACATATGCTGGGCTGTTTTTTGTTACACTATGGAATGATGATCGATAGGCCATCATCGCTAAGGGTAACAATTGGGTCCACTCATGTTTATATTGGCCTATGTATTTGCAGAGACATTCTTCTTTTGTTCAATTTGTTCTTTCAATAATCGCGTTCCCTTGTGGTTTGTAAGATGTTTTTGATGTCCTCTGAATTCATCGTTCACTGCAAAGACTACGAAATTGTTTTGACCATAAGTTCGGCCCTTTGCCACTGTGTAGTTTGACTGGACAGCCGAATCTCACTATCCAGTGTTCAACAAACCAACAAACGCTCCTGACATGGTTTTTGCCTCTTGATTGGGTAATGCTTCGGCATGGTACCACTTACTGAATTAATCATCAATCAGCAAAGTGTACTCGTTTCCCACAGACTCGGTAAGTGCACCCATGATATCAGGAGATACTTGCAAAAATTGATGACTATAAGATCTTTTTATAGAGTGAATGCCAATGTTTCTGCTTGGTGCCTCTCTTTTTTAGACACGTCACAGCTTTCTATCCAGATTCCTACGTCCCTTCTAATGCGCGGCGAATAAAAACTTTCACAGGCCCTTTAGTATGTTTTTTGAATCCCAAATGACCTGCGCTAGGTGAGTCATGCAACAGCTCAAGGAAGTTTGACACTCTCTCACATGGTACGAGAATTTAGTAACCAATCTCAAAGTTGGCTTCTATTTGGTGTTTACAATATAAAACCACCTAACTATGAGACAAAGATTTGTATACTGCCCATTATACAGCCCATTATTTCCATAACTCCTTTGATGCTCCATTTTTCATCTGCTGTGGTTACGGTTTTTTTTGTTTAGAACCCAGGAGTATGCTTCGTTGAGTACTTTGTCATTTAGATGCGAATTTCGCAGTTTTACTCTCTGCAGTATGTCTAACTGCCAACATCGACTACCATAATTGGTATTGTCTTGATCTGCGGTCATTGCAATTGCGTTAACAAACAAGCGTTAACTGTTTGTTTATCATCTTCTTTGTTTATGCGCGACAGATAGTCAGCGTGTGGGATTTTCTTGCCTGCTCTACACTTGATATCAAAATTAAATCGCCCAAATTTCTCTATCCATCTTGCAACCATACCATACAGTCTAGTTCTTCAAAATTACCGATCCGGACAAGAGCCCGGTGTCCATTAGAATACAAAAGTGCTGACCAAGTGAATAGTTTTTAAAGTGCTGCCTAAATGAACGATTGCAAATAACTCCGGCTTAGTTGCTGAATAATTCCGCTGATTTTGACTGAGGGTTTGGCTAGCATATGCAATCACTCTATCCTCAGTTCTTTGTTTTTGGGCAAGAATTGCTCCAATTCCTTTCATGGAAGCATCCGTTGTTAATGTATACGGATACCTATCTTTTGGATATCCTGAAACTGCGGCTTCCAAAAGCTTCTTCCTTAACTCAATTACCGTGCCCAAGAAGTGTTTTTCTAATAATTGCATTTTGATACTTTAATCTTTAATCAATTTACCGCTAAACGTTGGAAAACCAGTTCTATTTGTTTCAGATGTTCGTCGAAAAATCTTCCGAAAAAGATAACGTCATATAGATACTGTAGAGCTATTTTGCAAGAAAAGCCTGTAAAAATTAACCCCATTAGGTCTTGAAACAGTCCCGGTGCTGACGTTAGTCCCAAAGGAAATCTTTTCTACTTATACAGTCCCGGAGGCGTTATAAAAGCTGTTAAATTCTGACTCTCTTCCTCGAGACCCTTCTGAAAGTATCCCGACAAGAGATCTATGTTCGAAAAGTACATGTTTCCCTCCAGTGAATCAATAACCTTTTTATTTCGTGGTTAAAGTCAGCATGTTTTGTCTATTTGTTTGTTCAGACAACGATAGTCTACAAGCAAGCGATATGATCCATTCTTTTTGGTATCAGTAATAGCGGTGCTGCCCAACGCGAATGTGTTGGTTCAACTAAGCCGTCTCGTTCCAAGTCTTCAACAATTTTTTTCATGGCTTTCGTTTTCTCAAAGCTCATGCTGCCGTATGTACGACTGAATCGCACAGAACCCTTTTTAATTTTATTTTATGGTAAACTTGGTCGAAAAATCTCATATCATTTGAATTTTGCGAAAATATTGTTCTGTATCATTTGAATTTTGCGAAAATATATTTTGGGCAAAGTGACCTCACTTTTGTCATTTCCTCAAAAGACAAACTCATTGAATTTGAGCTCACATGCTCCTCAAAATCAAATTCATCTCTATATTTTGTATTATTTTGAAGGTTTTTTTGCTGTATTCTTGAATTTTTTGTCAAAGTTTTCCACGCATGCGATTCTCGAATTTTTGTAAACTTTCTTTTTGTTCTAGTACAGGGTTCAGAACTCGAACTCATACGACATCATCAACCATGTCACTTAGCAATCTTGCTATAATTGAATTTGGATTGTCTTCAAAATCTTTCATGGGCTCGATTGTAATTTCTGTGTGTTTTGTTTTGTTACCTTCTTCATCGGCAACTTTGCATTTAATGAAACCTTCGCTGCGACGAGGTAAATTGTGATCCTCTTGTTACGTAGTAAATGAAAGAATTTTAGCCAATCAGAATTGAGTATTTCTAAACTTTGAAATAAGAATTAAATACGTTCTAATATATGTAGAAACTTCCGAAAATGTTCATTTAACCTAATTTAAGTAAATATAACCACGATATGTATCGATTAAGCTGGTTTTCCGCTTAATAATTTTAGGTTTTCTAGACAAATGCTGACTGAATATGGACTAATTTTGACGTCAATAATATTAGCCAAAAAACCAGTAGAAGAGCATCACAAAAGCCTTGCCGTCTAAGTTTCACTTGCTGTCTTGATCTGATTAATGCTGACACATTGTTACTAATACTTGTGCCTTGCTTACAGTTGAATACGTTTGATAGATTGAATTGAATTCCCGAACTACAACTTCTAATTACTGGGTTAACATTGGTGCCACGACTTACTGACTTACTGAGGGACGGCCACCGTTCACCCTTCAATTCCACGCATCATATACTAAAATAGATCACACATAATGCTTGTGCGGTCAATCAAAGCGAGGCAAAGTATCGTTAGCCGAGGAAAAGAGACTGATGCGGTCATACCCACCACCAAAAGAGGGTGTTTTGAGCAGCAGTACCTAGTGGGTGGTGCTTCAACTGGTGTTCTGAGGAAACATTGGAACTGAGAGATAAAAATCCGAAGTGCTACATGGCAAAGGATGTACAGATAACAATGAAGAACGGGTTAACAGATAACAATGTACAGGTTAACAAAGGCTGTACAGATAACAATGAATGTGTATCACTGCGTGTTTTACCCGTTTTCATCACCAAGCCGTGACATTTGCTACAATGTGTGCAGAGAACAAGAGGTTCGGATGACGAAAAAAAAGGAAAGACCCCATTACATCGTCACGCAAGTAGCGAAAAATAACCGAAAACAAAGTTACCAGTAACTGCATGACCACTTCTTTTTCGTCAAACGATCTTCCCCACATCATCACCACAATAAAGGAAAACTGTAAGACAAAATTTTTCCAAACTAAATTGCAGTAAATGCATTTTTTTTTTTAATTTAGATGGCAAGAAACCCAACCCGTGATTTTGTTTTGGATAACGGTTTAGAAGAATTAAACAAATATTTTCAGAAATCATTGGTAATGGGGCCCACAAAAAACAATTTTAGAGACGAAAAAACATCAATTTTTGACAATTTTTGGCCGATATACCAAAATTTCGAAAATAAATGATATAGTCGGTTAGTATATTCAAAAATAACCTCTAATATAGAGAAAATAATGCAAAATTGTTCAATTCCAAAAATTTCGAAAATTTTTGTTCAATTTTGAGGCAATTCAAAAAAACTTTAGAAAACCAATACCGAATATTGACAAACCGTACTTTAAGTTTAAAACCGTCCAGTTTATTGGATTACCGTTCCGTAATCAAGAATTTGCAAAAAATGACCAAAGTTTGAAAAAATTGAACAAAAGCATAAAATTCTGACGAATTTGTCAAAAAAAGCAATTTTCCAGCAAGAAGGTTCTTATATTGAATGAAACCCAATAAACACAAAAAGTTGTGAAAAATTTGACAACCTCCGGCCTACAGAAAAAAAAATGATCCAATCCCTATAATTTTTTCTCGTCGCTCGTTTATGTACCGTTTTGTCCGCGTCCTTTTCGTCCTTTAACTTTTCAATTCTCCATGTTCCGTTTTTTTCAGTTACGTCGCTCTCCCAAAACTTTGCTTTTCGTTTTATTCCGCTACTTTTTGGGATTTCGATGTAGTATGTCATATGCGATGAAGAATGCTGTTGTTTAGCTGTAGTATGTTGAGTATGCTAGTAAGCTGGTTTGTTGTTTAGGTCTTATAGTTTTGTAGGGTGTGACCTAAATTTGTTCTCGAGTTACGACTGGGTTGTATTTTGACTTTTCAATTTTACTAATTTACTAGCCCTCCTGTTGTGAGATATTTCTTTTGCTGCTGTATGTTTGTGTGTACCTGTATGATTGCTAGTTCGTTTGGTCTTGTTGTCTTCTAGGGTGTGATTTAAGCTTATTTTCGAGTTACAGCTGGATTGTCTCTTGACTTTTTCAACTGTCTTAGTCTACAAATACACTATTGTAGTTTATTCAAATTTGCTGTAGTTTGTTTAATGCCGTTATTATGCTGATTGTTAGTTTTTGGTTTGGGTTTTGCTGGATGTGAATTAAGTTTATTCTGGAATTATGGCCAGTAAATTTTTCAACCTTTTCATCATTTTAGTGTACTACTGCATTGCCGTAAATTAATTTGTCGCTACACTGAGCCCCATAATGAAATATGCCAGATTGTCTTGCAATAGCTTCTTTCCTTCTTTTTAGGGTGTGACTTAAATTTGTTCTGGAGTTACGGCTAGGTTGTTTGGTTGAGTTTTTGCTATGGTCTGCTAACATAGTTCTTTCCGACATTATTTCCCGCCGTTCTTTCCCCACCGTTTCATTTCGTTGCGTTGCGAGTTTTTCGCTCGAATTCCCGCACGTCCCGTTTCCGTTCCGTCGCGCACTGCTCGCTCCTCTTCTCGTCTGTCCCGTTTGCGTTTCATCGCGCGTTGCTCGCTGGACTTCCCGTGTGTCCTTTGTCTCCCTCCGCGTTCAGCGCTCCACTTCTGTTTTTGTCGGGCAAGGTGTGCTGGACGACCTTTTCTGCTCTTTGGGTGGTTTGTTTTACAGACTGTCTACAGTGAGCTGTGTTTTGGTGCCTTTTACGTTGGGTTTGTTTTGCGTGGATTTGGTTTGTTTGGAGTGTGCATATAATAAATAACCATGTGCAGTGGTAGTTTTGCTGGTTTTTGGAAATAATAACATTGTGATGTCTAATAGTCTTGATCAAAGAGTGAAAAGGTTGTACGCTGCCAGGTCAAAGCATGAAGCTGAGTTGCATTCTGTAAATTAAGATATCGTTAATTGTATAAATAGTCAAAGTAGGCGAGAGAAAGTTGAACGCCTTTTAACAAAGTGCAACGAAGCATTTATGACTGTTGTAGACAAAAATGAGGACCTGATTGCATTTGCTGATCCTCACTTCAGCACAAAACTACATCAACTCTGCTTATGATAAAGTGAGTGAGTATCAGGATCCGAGGGCTTCCATGCGTTCTAGAGTTCCCTCACTGATGGCCTCGTCAAAAACATCTAGTCAGCCTAAACATGATTAAGTAATCGCTAAAATGAAGCGCAAAGAAATTTCAAAACAAAATGAGGCAGTCATTCGCCTTGCTAAACAGAAAAACCAAATGGAATTAGGCGAACTGGGAGAAAAAAAACAGGAAACGGTTGGCAGAGGCAACTCTGCAAGAATTTGAATTGCTGGACGCCGTTTCTAAAGGTAGCCAATCTAAAACAACAACAAGTGCCAGGAGCTCTATGGAAAGTGAAAAGGTTGTCCAGGACTGTATCAACACGTCACTTGCTTTAAGTTTTAACAATGAGAAGAAAACTTGTGAACCAGAGGTTCCGATTGACCCTCCAGAAGGCCCCAGCCACAACAACTGCAGAACAGTGGAAGAGCAGAACACTGATATTTCAAGGCATTCTATTCAAAAAAATTGTCGAGGCAATTACATTTTAAGCATTGCAACCTTACAGCAATTCGATCCCTATTATACCCCACCTGAACATTTTTTGGCTGCTTCTAACACACGGGCGTTGTACCGGGCGCACCTAAGGGCCCAATTGGATTCAAAGGGCTCAAACAAGGCATAGCGTTTCCGAGCACAACTAACCAAGGAACCGCGGATAGTCACCCGCCTTCTGTACACGCCCCAGTTTCTTCACCGCCCATTCAACAGCCCGTTAGCCCGTTCTACCACGGCCGTTCGCACCGCAAGTATACCAAATTGACGCATCCAAGTAATTTCCCAACGCACAACTTCAATTTTCACAAGCAACGGGACCTGAAACATCAAGTCAGCCTAAGAATATTTCGGCCCAGCGTGTATGCTCCCGACAACCGTTTAATTTTCCCCCCGAAGCACCAAACGCCACTCCTCCTCCTTTTCCGACAACAAATCATCCAGCCCCGCAATAAACGTTTCCTTGCACCCAAGCCCCCACCAAGTCCAAACACTCAACAGCACAACTCCGAACCTGCTCAACCTAATGACCTTTCCATACCAAACCCTGTTTCCGCACCTAACCTCACTGTTCCTATCCCACACGCCCCTTCGATTAAGAGCCTCTCGTCAACAAAATTATTCAGAATAATAGTAACCGAGTACACAAAGTCGTACGTTCCGTTGCTGCTCCTGTCCCAAATATTCACAATATCCCTCTTGGCCAACACTTTGTGCCAAAAATGAATCATTGGAGTTTTCCACAGCACAGACAGTCAATAATCAACCAAGACACTACCACCATGAAAAGTGTGCCTCCAAATGTACAGGCACATGTCGCACCCTCAAACACTAATTTTCCACTACGAATAAATCAGAATTCACTCCTTTTGATTGATATGCAATCACCATCAGGCGCACAACAGGAAAACCACCGATCGCAACTACTAGTAATGTTGTACCTGGTCTAGCCATTCCAGTTTTTCAGCCAACATACCCTTGTTGGGCCCACTCCGTTGAGTTGGAGTGGTCCGCAGGTGTCTGCACCTGCTCTTCCGGTACCGGACAATGCGTCATTGATTAGGGAATTGGCTGATGCACTAACCAGCAAGAAAAATGACCCCATGTCCGAATGGAAACTTGCTCAGTATAACGGCGATCCATTACAGTGGCATGAGTGGTATGGTCAATTTAATAGCGCAATTGACTCGCAGTTGCTCACTGATGACGATAAGTTGGCATACTTTAAAACACTCGTCACCGATAAAGGAAAAATTGCAATCACCGAGTTTGCTTACTGTGGTTTACTTTACAAGGATGTACTAAGGACTTTAGAACGTAAATTTGGCCAGCCACAAGCAGTCGTAAGTGCACACTTGGATAAACTAAGCAATTTTCCGCCTCTTAAAATGCACAATAGTGATAACATCATTAATTTTTCTGAAGCCATATGCAGCCTCGTTGGGGTTTTCAAGTCACTATCAAATGATGCTGACTTGAAGAGCGCTTCGACACTTAACCAAGCGGTACAGAACTTACCACCAAACATGAAAGAGTCATGGTCGCTCTTTACGGTTAAGAAACATTGGGTTAAGCCTACCCTCCTAGACTTTAACGATTGGCTTAAAGGCTGAGGCCCACAATCTTATGAAACGAAGCGCACCAAGGCAACACCTGAAGATAACAGCACTTCAGTAACCAAGACCAAAACGGCCTCAAAAGTGTTTGCATCAAATTCGCAATAAAGGGAAACAAGGAAGCAAATGCCATCTTCTTCCACCAACACTTACTCTCGCTGCATTGTGTGCAAAGGTAACCACCAGTTATGGGAGTGTCGAGTTTTCAAGGAAAAGACTCCAACCCAGAGAGCTAAGTTGGTGGCGGATAATAAACTTTGCTTTTCGTGCTAACCTGATAAAAACACATTCCGCCAATGTCCTCAACCAAAAAAGTGTCAAACAGAAGGGTGTTATAGTTCGCATAACACACTATTGCATGAAGAAGATAGGGTTTTACCAGCAAAACAGTCAAAAAATCCCAATACCATCCAGTCTTAGTCAACAGCCGTCTAATAAGACCACAACGATGTCATCAGTTACTGACGTTAAGGGGCTCCTTCAGATGACTTAATTGCAGTTGGTCAGTTTGAATCATTCGGAGCAAACAAGCAGGTCGACTCAAGATCTACTGCAGACGCAAGGGCTCACGAAGTCCTTGAGAGTACCACCGTACACAATGGCCTGAGATACGATGTCGGAATGCTGTGGGTAGCAGACAACACCAAGTTCCCAAATAATTACTTCTCCTCCCTTGTGCAAGTCTCTCGAAAAACGATTGGCCAAGGATGAAGACCTTAGGGAGAAGTATACTAGTACCATCAAGGAAGATCTAAATAAGGGCTATGCAATTTAGGTTCCGGACGCTCACAACGTTGAGAACCGGTCCGATAGAGAGTGGTACCTACCCCACAATCCAGTTTAAAACCCGAACAAACCGGGTAAGGTGCGTAGGGTGCTCAATGGAGCAGCAAAATCTCATGGTGCCTCGCTGAATATGTCCTTGCTCATTGGCCCTGATCTGCTCCAAAACATTATTTACGTACTTCTTCGCTTCCCACAACATCCATATGCCGTCTCTGCCGACATCGAGGGAATGTTTCTACAGGTTGGTGTATTACCGTCAGATCAACCATCACATTGCTTTCTGTGGCGGGAGGACCCCACTGAAGTTGTAGTTCAACAACCCGACTAACGTTGTAGTGTATCAATATACGCACCATACGTTCGGGGCTAAGGACTCGCCCAGCTGCGCAAATTATGCGTTACAATCCACTGTGAGAGTCAATGCCAAGTTTTACCCCGAAGCTGCAAAAGCCGTCCTTGAAAAGTTCTACATGGACGATTACCTTGACTCAGTGGAGTCTCCTGAAAAAGCCATCAATAGATCAAATGAATTGTTACATCTCCCCAATCTCGGTGGGTTCAAGCTTACAAATTTTTTAAGCATTGTGCCAAATCTAGCTGACCGAATTGATGGTTCTCCTCTACCTACTGAGCCCAATGTTATTGTTTCATGTTAGGAGGATCCATCGCATATACTAGGGCTAAAGTGGGATCACACTAATGACACTTTAGTTGTGAGCAGGGGTACAAGCTGCGCTATCACCAAGTCCCTCAGGCAACACTTGGTCCGATGTCTTGTCTCGAAAGTCTTTGGCCACATTGGTCTTGTCGTCCCGTTTACCGTCGGTGCGCGACTGCTCCTAAAAGACAACTGGCGTGTCAAAGGACTACAATGGGATGCGAGCTCCCACACGACATGGTTCAAAGATTTTTGGTATGGAGTGCAGATTTATCAAAGCTTGAAAACATCAAAATTCCTCGAAGTTATTTCAGTGGACCCTTTGATAATATAGAGTTGCATATGTTCGGTGACAGTTCTCAGGACAAATTCAGTGCGGTCGCATTCTTGCGAGCCCGAGTAAAAACTCCTACGGGCGAAGAAAAAACAGAGCTTGCGTTTGTTTTGGGGAAAGCGCGCGTGGCGCCAATGAAAGTAATGACTGTCCCAAAACCCGAATTACAAGCAGCTCCACTTGTTGCCCTGCTGAAAAGTTATATCATTCAGGCACTTACTGTAACTGTTAACCAAGTATTCATGTAGGCAGACAGCACAACCGTTCTTCAATGGGTTAACTCTAATGAGAAGCAACCAATCTTTGTTGCCAACAGTGTTTGCAAAATTTTGGAGTATACCAGCGTTGACCAATGGAACCACGGCGCAACTAAGGATAATCCAACTGGCGCTGGCACGCGTGGAATGTCCGCTGAAGCTTTACAACTAAACAGTTGTGTCAAAGGTTCACATCTCTTAACTAATTCACGTTTTCCTTTCGTACCGAACAAAGACGTCATTAATAACATCAAGCTTGGCGTCAACAAAGCAATCACTATAGAAGACACTGTTTCTCTGGCTACATCTTTCACTAAACAGACAACTCCCGTCCCTTCATTTTTTCCTTTTGATAAGATTAGTTCTAATCAAAATTACTTGCGCATTGCCGCATACGTTCTGCGGCTTTTGGCGAAACATTCCGACTACCGTAACTTCGATGGTAGCGTTACTGACCCTACTGAGATTGACGAAGCCAAGCGTCATTTACAGTACTTTGTGCAAGGGGTCTTTTGAAACCGAAAGAAAAGATCTTCTTGACAATAAATCTGTTAAACGGAGCAGCCGAATCGCTCCTCATTTACCGTTCGTTAGTCCAAATGGGCTAATCCGTTCTTCGGCCGCATCAGCGGTTAATGGATGTTGGGTTTGACGTAAAGTACCCAATCATCTTAGATGCACGTAATCCGTTTGTAAAACTGTTCATTGAACACACTCACGTAAAGCATTGTCATCAAGGCGTTGAATACCTAAGATCAATTGTGCAGGAACACTATAGAGTACTGAAACTAAGATCATCTTTGTGTTCTATCAAAGCACACTGCCTGAGATGCCGAGAATTCCAAGCTTTAACTATGCAACCCATCATGTCTGACTTACCTAAGGAGAGACTTGCTTACCCGTCTCCTCCCTTTACGAAAACTGGCGTCGACTACTTTGGACCATTCTATGTTACTGTCTGCCGTAGTACTGAGGGAAGTTGGTGCTTTCTCTTCACCTGTATCACTACTCGCGCTGTCCATATCGAGATAGTTACATCCACGGACACCAGTTCTTGTGTTATGGAGTTGAGTGGTTTGTGTCACGTAGGGGTACACCTGCCACGATTTGGTCGGACAATGGCATTAACTTTATTGGAGCGGACAATGTTTTGGTCGGAAAATGAAATGCCAAAACATAGACAAAGAGCAATATGGAGAATCGCGGGATCTCATTTGGATATGTCTGAACTGCAAAAATATGCCAGTAAGTGATTATGACAGAAAACGAAAGATTTTGAAAGATATGTAGATCACAACATTTGTACCGTAAAAGATGACCCCAATGAATTGCTTCAATAGGTCAACCTATTGAATCTAAACTTAAAATTCACTCTTTAAACTTTAAATGATAAGCGCGAGTTAGCGTTTCTGGATATGGCTGTGCACGTTAAAGAACAAAGAATGATAACTTGTAAATAGTATCCAAAATTAACAGACACTGGTACTATCCCTATGTTCCGAAGTTGTTCACCTCTTCCACACAAAAAGCACATTATTGAAGGGAAAGTCCATAAGCTGGTGCGCTGCACGAGTCATTGGAAAAACTTTAACAAAATTTAATAGTGAATGAAAAAATTTAGCAAAAAAATCAATATCCAGAGAATTGGTCTTCAAAATTAGTAAAGGAAACATTACAAAAAACTTTAACCCAACCAAAGGAACTGAACAAGCTTTTCGCAGAAAACAACTCAAATGAACCATTAAGGCAAAAGCACAATGAAATACCATCGTTATTTCTGCAATATAGATGTAACCCTAGCCTAAGGCTTAAGGAAAAATAAAATACTGCAGCAGAAAAAAATGTGACTTTCACAACCCACAAACTCAGGACATGCTTACCAACATTAGAATCAGGGTTTGAGAAGCAACTCTAGTCTCATGTGGTTCACCAAATAACTTGTAATTGTTGTAACTCCACCTATGTCAGGCGGACTTGCAGATATATGGTCTCAAGGATTTCGGAGCATCAAAAAGCATCATTGTGACAACATTTGACTGAATGTTTTGGCTCTTCACGAGGTTTTCAGTGGCGTGTCATTGATCAGTTCAACGACTCGCAAAAACTAATGACAATGGAAGCCATTTATATTGCGCAGCGAAATCCGGCACTTAACGCGCGGGATGAATACAGCTGCAGAGAGCTAAACACTCAAATATTAGTCTTCATGAACAAATGTGATTTTTTTTTGAAATTTACATGTTGATGAAATCAAATTCGAGTTGATTGCAAAATTTTCAAAAAAAGAAAACCAATTAAAGAAATTGAATAAAATAGTAAAAGGAATGAAAAACATCAAAAACATTGCAAAACCGGAAGCAAATTGAGATAAAACTATTGTTTATTTTAAATTTCAGATTTTGTATATATGAAATCGTGAAAAACTCAAATGATAAGTTCAAATAATTTTAGTAGTAAACACTCCAACTTCAATTTTCTATAACTTCCTAACCTGATTATGCTAGTTATAGCGAAACCGTTTGTTTGAATTAAATAATATTTTTTTTACTTAGTCCTCTAACTTGAGGAAATCGAGCAAACAATTTCTTTAGATGTAAAATTTTTTATACAAATATACCAAACTCTGAGGCCTTTGAAATAGCTCTGCGATCTTTGTACTCAAGTGACAACGAACTTGACTTCAAACGATCCACACACAAGCTCGTACTGAAACTGGCATTAACCAACGTTCATTTCAAACTAAAGGATAACTGGTAGTGTCGGAAGCACGCCTCGGCAATGGGGCATCCCAGCAGTTGTCTTAGTTAACATTTGGATGAAGTCCTTTGAGGGAGAAATTGAGTGACCAAAATCAAACACGGAGTGTGACAATTAAAGATTCCAGAGAAAAATGTCCAGATTGCCATCAAAAATTGCTTGGAACAACAAAGCTGTCGAGTGTGAAAAATGCCAGAACTGGTATCAGCTCGTGAATTAGATGTCAAAAAAATAGTCAAAAAATAATTTCTCAAAAAATTTTTATTCTATTATTCAAAAACGCCAAAAATGACAAATGAGGAAAAGGCCAACATGCAGGATGTCTGGATTTGTACGTATTGCAGCAATCAACAAACAGAGGGGCTGGTTGAGATGAAATTGTTCAGAAAGTAGGTGATTGAAGTTATCTGTTCAGTTCGTAGTGACCCAGACGAGTACTTAAAAATTGCAAATTCATTACAAAAAAACCTGCAATTTACCATACAAAAAGTGAACATGGAAAAGGCACTTGCTTTTTCTTGATATCAAGGTAAAATTGAGCAGCTGAAAAAACTCTCATAGGTATAGGTATCAAAAATCAACTGACACAAGATTAATACTGAATTTTCGCAGCTGTGAACCACTTCAGTATAAGAAAAATATGATTCAGGCGCTTGAAAAAAAAACGAGACACGCTGGACCGAAAATCAGTATCCAGATGAATGTTCTTCAAAATAGTCAACCAGATTTTTGAAGAGATAGTAATTGGCAGTAAAGTTCAATTGAAAACCTCAGCAAAAGAGCATCAAAAAGGGTGCACAATGGAGCAGCAAAATCTCATGGTGCCTCGCTGAATATGTCCTTGCTCACTGACCTTGATCTGCCTCAAAACATTATTTACGTACTTCTTCGCTTCCGACAACATCCATATGCCGTCTCTGCCGACATCGAGGGAATGTTTCTACAGGTTGGTGTATTACCATCAGATCAACCATCACATTGCTTTCTGTGGCGGGAGGACCCCACTGAAGTTGTAGTTTAACAACCCGACTAACGTTGTAGTGTATCAATATACGCGCCATATGTTCGGGGCTAGGGACCCGCCCAGCTGCGCAAATTATGCGTTACAATCCACTGCGAGAGTCAATGCCAAGTTTTACCCCGAAGCTGCAAAAGCCGGCCTTGAAAAGTTCTACATGGCCGATTACCTTGACTCAGAGGAGTCTCCTGAAAAAGCCATCAATAGATCAAATGAATTGTTACATCTCCCCAATCTCGGTGGGTTCAAGCTTACAAATTTTTTAAGCATTGTGCCAAATCTAGCTGACCGAATTGATGGTTCTCCTCTACCTACTGAGCCCAATGTTATTGTTTCATGTTAGGAGGATCCATCGCATATACTAGGGCTAAAGTGGGATCACACTAATGACATTTTAGTTGTGAGTAGGGGTACAAGCTGCGCTATCACCAAGTCCCTCAGGCAACACTTGGTTCGATGTCTTGTCTCGAAAGTCTTTGGCCCCATTGGTCTTGTCGCACCGCTTACCGTCGGTGCGCGACTGCTCTTAAAAGACATCTGGCGTGTCCAAGGACAACAATGGGATGACGAGCTCCCACACGACATGGTTCAAAGATTTTTGGTTTGGAGTGCAGACTTACCAAAGCTTGAAAACTTTAAAATTCCTCAAAGTTATTTCAGTGGACCCTTTGATAATATAGAGTTGCATTTGTTCGGTGACAGTTCTCAGGATAACTTTGAGCAGTGTGCAAATATATAACATTTCACTTCTCGAGGCCTTATAAAGCTACCCCCCCCCCCCTGAAGAGGCTTAATCAAATATTATCAACAGGGTTTGCGTAACTATAGCTCAAGATTTTTCCCTTATATTTTGAAAAAAAATAGGTTTCAGCGAAGCAATTGTTAATATTATTAGCATTTTAAATTGTTATATTACAAAGTTCGGGTCCGGCGAAATATGTTCGGGTCCACCACGAGCCAGCACAGCCCCAGCAGTGCCCGCCACGAGCCAGCACTACCAAGCAGGGCCCACCACGAGACAACACGACCCAGCAGTGCACGCCACGAGCCAACACGACCCAGCAATGCCGGCCACGAGCCAGCACGACCCCAGCAGTGCCCGCCACGAGCCAGCACGACCCCAGTAGTGCACGCCACGAGCCAGAACGACACCACAGTGTCTGCCACGAGACAGCACGACCTAAGACTGACCACCACGAGCCAGCACGACCCAGCAGTGCCCGCCATGAGCCAGCATGACCCCAGTACTGCCCACCACGAGCCAGCACGACCTAGTAGTGCCCACCAAGAGCCAGCACGACCACCCCCCCCCCCCCCTTAAGGGGATTAATCAACAATTATCAGGAGGATTTGCATAACTATAGTTCAAAAGTTTTCCCTTATTTTTTTGAAAAAAATAGGTTTCAGCGAAGCAATTGTTAAAGTTATTAGCATTTTAAATTGTTATATTACAAAGTTCGGGTCCGGCGAATTATGTTCGGGTCCGCCACGAACCAGCACGACCCCAGTAGTGCCCGCCACGAGTCAGCACGACCCAGCAATGCCCACCACGAGCCAGCACGACCCCAGTAGTGCCCGCCACGAGCCAGCACTAACAAGCAGTGCCCACCACGAGCCAGCACGACCCAGCAGTGCACGCCACGTGCTAACACGACCCAGCAATGTCAGCCACGAGCCAGCACGACCCCAGCAGTGCCCGCCACGAGCCACCATGACCCAGCAGTGCCCGCCATGAGCCAGCGCGATCCAGCACTGCCCACCACGAACCAGCACGACCCCAGTAGTGCCCGCAATGAGCCAGCACGACAACACAGTGCCCGCCACGAGCCAGAACGATCTAGCACTGACCACCACGAGCCAGCACGACCTAGCAGTGCCCACCACGAGACAGCACGACCCAGCAATGCCGGCCACGTGCCAGCACGACCCCAGCAGTGCCCGCCACGAGCCCGCACGACACCACAGTGTCTGCCACAAGACAGCACGACCTATCACTGACCGCCACGAGCCAGCACGACCCAGCAGTGCCCGCCATGAGCCAGCACTAACAAGCAGTGCCCACCGCGATCCAGCACGACCGCAGAAGTGCCCGCCACGAGACAGCACGACCCAGCAATGCCGGCCACGTGCCAGCACGACCCCAGCAGTGCCCGCCACGAGCCCGCACGACACCACAGTGTCTGCCACAAGACAGCACGACCTATCACTGACCGCCACGAGCCAACACGACCCAGCAGTGCACGCCACGAGCCAACACGACCCAGCAATGTCAGCCACGAGCCACCACGACCGCAGAAGTGCCCGCCACGAGCCAGCATGACCCAGCAGTGTCCGCCATGAGCCAGCGCGATCCAGCACTGCCCACCACGAACCAGCCCGACCCTAGTAGGGCCCGCCATGAGCCAGGACGATCTAGCACTGCCCGCCACGAGCCAACACGACCTAGTTTTGCCCGCCAAGAGCCAGCATGACCGCCCCTGAAGATGCTTAATCAACAATTATCAACAGGGTTTACGTAACTATAGATCAAGATTTTTCCCTTATTTTTTGAAATGTAGTGTCCGCCAGGAGCCAGCACGACCAGCAATGCCCGCCACGAGCCAGCACTAACAAGCAGTGCACGCCACATGCCAACACGACCCAGCAATGTCAGCCACGAGCCAGCACGACCCAAGCAGTGCCCGCCACGAGCCAGCTTGACCCAGCAGTGCCCGCCATGAGCCAGCGCGATTCAGCACTGCCCACCACGAACCAGCACGACCCCAGTAGTGCCCGCCATGAGCCAGCACGACAACACAGTGCCCGCCACGAGCCAGCACGATCTAGCACTGACCGCCACGAGCCAGCACGACCTAGCAGTGCCCGCCACGAGCCAGCACTACCAAGCAGTGCCCACCACGAGCCAGCACTACCAAGCAGTGCCCACCACGAGCCAGCACGACCCAGCAGTGCCCACCATGAGCCAGCATGACCCCAGTACTGCCCACCACGAGCCAGCACGACCTAGTAGTGTCCGCTAAGAGCCAGCGCGCCCCCCCCCCCCCTGATGGGGCTTAATCAACAATTATCAGGAGGGTTTGCGCAACTATAGTTCAAGATTTTTCCCTTATTTTTTGAAAAAAAAATAGGTTTCAGCGAAGCAATTGTTAAAGTTATTGGCATTTTAAATTGTTATATTACAAAGTTCGGGTCAGGTGAATTATGTTCGGGTCCGCCACGAGCCAGCACGACCCCAGTAGTGCCCGCAACGAACCAGCACTAACAAGCAGTGCCCACCACGATCCAGCACGACCCAGCAGTGCACGCCACGAGCCAACACGACCCAGCAAGGTCAGCCACGAGCCACCACGACCCCAGCAGTGCCCGCCACGAGCCAGAATGACCCAGCAGTGTCCGCCATGAGCCAGCGCGATCCAGCACTGACCACCACGAACCAGCACGACCCTAGTAGGCCCGCCATGAGCCAGGACGACACCACTGTGCCCGCCACGAGCCAGCACGATCTAGCACTGACCGCCACGAGCCAACACGACCTAGTAGTGCCCGCCAAGAGCCAGCACGACCGCCCCTGAAGAGGCTTAATCAACAATTATCAACAGGGTTTGCATAACTATAGCTCAAGATTTTTCCCTTGTTTTTTGAAATGTAGTGCCCGCCAGGAGCCAGCACGACCCAGCAATGTCCGCCACGAGCCAGCACGACCCCAGTAGTGCCCGCCACGAGCCAGCAATAACAAGCAGTGCACGCCACGTGCCAACACGACCCAGCAATGTCAGCCACGAGCCAGCACGAACCCAGCAGTGCCCGCCACGATCCAGCATGACCCAGCAGTGCCCGCCATGAGCCAGCGCGATCCAGCACTGCCCACCACGAACCAGCACGACCCCAGTAGTGCCCGCCATGAGCCAGCACGACAACACAGTGCCCGCCACGAGCCAGCACGATCAAGCACTGACCGCCACGAGCCAGCACGACCTAGCAGTGCCCGCCACGAGCCAGCACTACCAAGCAGTGCCCACCACGAGACAGCACGACCCAGCAATGCCGGCCACGAGCCAGCACGACCACAGAAGTGCCCGCCACGAGCCAGCAGGACCCCAGTAGTGCCCGCCACGAGCCAGAACGACACCACAGTGCCCGCCACGAGCCATCACGATCCAGCACTGACCGCCACGAGCCAGCACGACCCCAGTAGTGCCCGCCACGAGCCAGCACTAACAAGCAGTGCACGCCACGTGCCAACACGACCCAGCAATGTCAGCCACGAGCCAGCACGACCCCAGCAGTGCCCGCCACGAGCCAGCATGACCCAGCAGTGCCTTCCACGAACCAGCACGACCCCAGTAGTGCCCGCCATGAGCCAGCACGACCCCCCCCCCTGATGGGGCTTAATCAACAATTATCAGGAGGGTTTGCGCAACTATAGTTCAAGATTTTTCCCTTATTTTTTGAAAAAAAGAGGTTTCAGCGAAGCAATTGCTAAAGTTATTGGCATTTTAAATTGCTATTTTACAAAGTTCGGGTCCGGCGAATTATGTTCGGGTCCGCCACGAGCCAGCACAACCCCAGTAGTGCCCGCCACGATTTTTCCCTTATTTTTTGAAAAAAAAATAGATTTCAGCGAAGCAATTGCTAAAGTTATTGGCATTTTAAATTGGTATATTACAAAGTTCGGGTCCGGCGAATTATGTTCGGGTCCGCCACGAGCCAGCACGATCTAGCACTGACCGCCACGAGCCAGCACGACCCAGCAGTGCCCACCAAGAGCCAGCACGATCCCCCTTGATGGGGCTTAATCAACAATTATCAGAAGGGTTTGCGCAACTATAGTTCAAGATTTTTCCCTTATTTTTTGAAAAAAAAAGAGGTTTCAGCGAAGCAATTGCTAAAGTTATTGGCATTTTAAATTGCTATATTACAAAGTTCGGGTCCGGCAAATTATGTTCGGGTCCGCCACGAGCCAGCACAATCCCAGTAGTGCCCGCCACGAGCCAGCACGACCCAGCAATGCCCGCCACGAGCCAGCACGACCCCAGTAGTGCCCGCCACGAGCCAGTACTAACAAGCAGTGCCCACCACGAGCCAGCACGACACAGCAGTGCACGCCACGAGCCAACACAACCCAGCAATGCCAGCCACGAGCCACCACGACCCCAGCAGTGCCCGCCACGAGCCTGCACGATCTAGCACCAACCGCCACGAGCCAGCACGACCTAGCAGTGCCCGCCACGAACCAGCACTACCAAGCAGTGCCCACCACAAGACAGCACGACCCAGCAATGCCGGCCACGAGCGAGCACAACCCCAGAAGTGCCCGCCACGAGCCAGCACGAACCCAGTAGTGCCCGCCACGAGCCAGAACGACACCACAGTGCCCGCCACGAGCCAGCACGATCTAGCACTGCCCGCCACGAGCCAGCATGACCCAGCAGTGCCCGCCATGAGCCAGCGCGATCCAGCACTGCCCTCCACGAACCAGCACGACCCAGTAGTGTCCGCCATGAGCCAGCCCGACAACAGTGCCCGCCAAGAGCCAGCACGATCTAGCACTGACCGCCACGAGCCAGCACGACCCAGCAGTGCCCGCCATGAGCCAGCATGACCCCAGTACTGCCCACCACGAGCCAACACGACCTAGTAGTGCCCGCCAAGAGCCAGCACGACCACAGCCGTTCCCGCCACGAGCCAGCACAACCTAGTAGTGCCCGCCACGAGCCACACGACCCAGCAGTCTCCACCAAGAGCAAGCAGTACCGGCCATGAGCCAGCTCGACTCCAGTAGTGCCCGCCATGAGCCAGCATGACCCCCCCCCCCCTGATGGGGCTTAATCAACAATTATCAGGAGGGTTTGCGCAACTATAGTTCAAGATTTTTCCCTTATTTTTTGAAAAAAAATAGGTTTCAGCGAAGCAATTGCTAAAGTTATTGGCATTTTAAATTGCTATACTGCAAAGTTCGGGTCCGACGAATTATGTTGGGGTCCACCACGAGCCAGCACGACCCCAGTTTTGCCCGCCACGAGACAGCACAACCCAGCAATGCCCGTCACGAGCCAGCACGACCCCAGTAGTGCCCGCCACGAGCCAGTACTAACAAGCAGTGCCCACCAGGAGATAGCACGACCCAGCAGTGCACGCCACGAGCCTACATGACCCAGCAGTGTCCACCATGAGCCAGCGCGATCCAGCACTGCCCGCCACGAACCAGCACGACCCCAGTAGGGCCCGCCATGAGCCAGCACGACACCACAGTGCCCGCCACGAGCCAGCACGATCTAGCACTGACCGCCACGAGCCAATACGACCTAGCAGTGCCCGCCAAGAGCCAGCACGACCCCCTCTGAAGAGGCTTAATCAACAATTATCAACAGGGTTTGCGTAACTATAGCTCAAGATTTTTCCCTTAATTTTTAAAAAAAAAATAGGTTTCAGCGAAGCAATTGATAATATTATTAGCATTTTAAATTGTTATATTGCAACGTTCGGGTCCGGCTAATTATGTTCGGTTCCACCACGAGCCACCACGAGCCCAGTAGTGCCCGCCACGAGCCAGCACGACAACAGGGTGCCCGCCACGAGCCAGCAGTGCCGCCACGAGCCAGCAGGACCCAGCAGTGCCCTCCACGAGCCAACACGACCCTGCAGCGGCCGCCACGATCCAGAAGGAGCCCAGTAGTGCCCGCCACGAGCCAGCACTACCAAGCAGCGCCCACCACGAGTCAGCGCGAACCAGCACTGCCCACCACGAACCAGCAAGACCACAGTAGTGCCCGCCACGAGCCAGCACGACACCACAGTGCCTGCCACGAGCCAGCACGACCTAGCACTGACCGCCAGGAGCCAGAAGGAGCCCAGTAGTGCCCGCCACGAGCCAGCACTACCAAGCAGTGCCCACCACGAGTCAGCGCGAACCAGCACTGCCCACCACGAACCAGCAAGACCACAGTAGTGCCCGCCACGAGCCAGCACGACACCACAGTGCCTGCCACGAGCCAGCACGACCTAGCACTGACCGCCAGGAGCCAGCACGACCCCAGTAGTGCCCGCCACGAGCCAGTACTAACAAGCAGTGCCCACCAGGAGATAGCACGACCCGGCAGTGCACGCCACGAGCCTACATGACCCAGCAGTGTCCACCATGAGCCAGCGCGATCCAGCACTGCCCGCCACGAACCAGCACGACCCCAGTAGGGCCCGCCATGAGCCAGCACGACACCACAGTGCCCGCAATGAGCCAGCACGATCTAGCACTGACCGCCACGAGCCAATACGACCTAGCAGTGCCCGCCAAGAGCCAGCACGACCCCCTCTGAAGAGGCTTAATCAACAATTATCAACAGGGTTTGCGTAACTATAGCTCAAGATTTTTCCCTTAATTTTTGAAAAAAAAATAGGTTTCAGCGAAGCAATTGATAATATTATTAGCATTTTAAATTGTTATATTGCAACGTTCGGGTCCGGCTAATTATGTTCGGTTCCACCACGAGCCACCACGAGCCCAGTAGTGCCCGCCACGAGCCAGCACGACAACAGGGTGCCCGCCACGAGCCAGCAGTGCCGCCACGAGCCAGCAGGACCCAGCAGTGCCCACCACGAGCCAACACGACCCTGCAGCGGCCGCCACGATCCAGAAGGAGCCCAGTAGTGCCCGCCACGAGCCAGCACTACCAAGCAGCGCCCACCACGAGCCAGCGCGAACCAGCACTGCCCACCACGAACCAGCAAGACCACAGTAGTGCCCGCCACGAGCCAGCACGACACCACAGTGCCTGCCACGAGCCAGCACGACCTAGCACTGACCGCCAGGAGCCAGAAGGAGCCCAGTAGTGCCCGCCACGAGCCAGCACTACCAAGCAGCGCCCACCACGAGTCAGCGCGAACCAGCACTGCCCACCACGAACCAGCAAGACCACAGTAGTGCCCGCCACGAGCCAGCACGACAACACAGCGCCCGCCACGAGCCAGAACGAGCCCAGTACTGCCGGCTACGGGACAGCATGACCCAGCACTGCCAACCACGAACCAGCACGAGCCCAGTAGTGCCCGCCACGAGCCAGTACTAACAAGCAGTGCCCACCACGAGCCAGCACGACCCAGCAGTGCACACCACGAGCCAACACGACCCAGCAATGTCAGCCACGAGCCACCACGACCCCAGCAGTGCCCGCCACGAGCCTGCATGACCCAGCAGTGTCCGCCATGAGCCAGCGCGATCCAGCACTGCCCACCACGAACCAGCACGACCCCAGTAGGGCCCGCCATGAGCCAGCACGACACCACAGTGCCCGCCACGAGCCAGCACGATCTAGCACTGACCGCCATGAGCCAATACGACCTATTAGTGCCCGCCAAGAGCCAGCACGACCCCCTCTGAAGAGGCTTAATCAATAATTATCAACAGGGTTTGCGTAACTATAGCTCAAGATTTTTCCCTTATTTTTTGAAAAAAAAATAGGTTTCAACGAAGCAATTGTTAAAATTATTAGCATTTTAAATTGTTTTATTACAAAGTTCGGGTCCAGCGAATTATGTTCGTGTCCACCACGAGTCAGCACGACACCAGGGTGCCTGCCACGAGCCAGCACGACCTAGCACTGACCGCCACGAGCCAGCATGACCCAGACGTGCCCGCCATAAACCAGCATGACCACAGTACTGCCCGCCAAGAGCCAGCACGACCTATTAGTGCCCGCCAAGAGCCAGCACAACCCCAGCAGTGCCCGCCACGAGCAAACACGACCCAGTAGCGCCCACCACGAATCAGAGGAAGCCCAGATGTGCCCATCACGAGCTAGCACGACCCAGCAGTGCCCGCCACAAGCAGGACGACTCCAGCAGTGCCCACCACGAGCCAGCACGACCCTGCAGCGGCCACCACGAGCCAGAAGGAGCCCAGTAGTGCCAGCCACGAGCCAGCACTACCAAGCAGCGCCCACCACGAGCCAGCGCGATCCAGCACTGCCCACCACGAACCAGCAAGACCCCAGTAGTGCCCGCCACGAGCCAGCACGACACCAAAGTGCCTGCCACGAGCCAGCACGACCTAGCACTTACCACCAGGAGCCAGCACGACCCTGCAACGCCCGCCACGAGCCAGAACGATCCAGCACTGCCCACCACGAACCAGCACGAGCCCAGTAGTGCCCGCCACGAGCCAGCACGACACCACAGTGCCTGCCACGAGCCAGCACGACATAGCACAGACCGCCACGAGCCAGCACGACCCAGCAGTGCCCACCATGAGCCAGCATGATCACAGTACCGCCCGCCACGAGCCAGCACGACGTACTAGTGCCCGACAGGAGCGAACACGACTCAGCAGTGCCCGCTACGAGCCAGCACGACCCAGCAGTGCCAGCCACAAGCCACCACGACGCAGCAGTGCCCGCCACGGGCAGGACGACCCAGCAGTGCCCGCCACGAGCCAGCACGACCCTGCAGCGCCCGCCACGAGCCAGCACGAACCAGCAGTGCCCGCCACGAGCCAGCACGACACCAGCATAGCCCGCCACGAGACAACACGACCCAGCAGTGCCCATCACGAGCCAGCACGACCAAGCAGTGCCCGCCACGAGCCAGCACGACCCCAGTATTGCCCGCCACGAGCCAGCACTACCAAGCAGTGCCCACCACGAGCCAGCTCGATCCAGCAGTGCACGCCACGAGCCAACACTACCCAGCAGTGCCCACCACGAGCCAACACGACCCTGTAGCTCCCGCCACAAGCCAGAAGGAGCCCAGTAGTGCCCGCGACGAGCCAGCACGACCAAGCAGCGCCCACCACGAGCCAGCACGAACCAGCAGTGCCCGCCACGAGCCAGCACGACCAAGCAGTGCCCGCCACGAGCCAGCACGACCCCAGTATTGCCCGCCACGAGCCAGCACTACCAAGCAGTGCCCACCACGAGCCAGCTCGACCCAGCAGTGCACGCCACGAGCCAACACTACCCAGCAGTGCCCACCACGAGCCAGCACGACCCTGCAGCGCCCGCCACAAGCCAGAAGGAGCCCAGTAGTGCCCGCCACGAGCCAGCACGACCAAGCAGCGCCCACCACGAGCCAACGCGATCCAGCACTGCCCACCACGAACCAGCAAGACCCCAGTAGTGCCCGCCACGAGCCAGCACGACACCAAAGTGCCTGCCACGAGCCAGCACGACCTAGCACTGACCACCAGGAGCCAGCACGACCCTGCAACGCCCGCCACGAGCCAGAACGATCCAGCACTGCCCACCACGAACCAGCACGAGCCCAGTAGTGCCCGCCACGAGCCAGCACGACACCACAGTGCCTGCCACGAGCCAGCACGACATAGCACAGACCGCCACGAGCCAGCACGACCCAGCAGTGCCCACCATGAGCCAGCATGATCACAGTACCGCCCGCCACGAGCCAGCACGACGTACTAGTGCCCGACAGGAGCGAACACGACTCAGCAGTGCCCGCTACGAGCCAGCACGACCCAGCAGTGCCAGCCACAAGCCACCACGACGCAGCAGTGCCCGCCACGAGCAGGACGACCCAGCAGTGCCCGCCACGAGCCAGCACGACCCTGCAGCGCCCGCCACGAGCCAGCACGAACCAGCAGTGCCCGCCACGAGCCAGCACGACACCAGCATAGCCCGCCACGAGACAACACGACCCAGCAGTGCCCATCACGAGCCAGCACGACCAAGCAGTGCCCGCCACGAGCCAGCACGACCCCAGTATTGCCCGCCACGAGCCAGCACTACCAAGCAGTGCCCACCACGAGCCAGCTCGATCCAGCAGTGCACGCCACGAGCCAACACTACCCAGCAGTGCCCACCACGAGCCAGCACGACCCTGTAGCTCCCGCCACAAGCCAGAAGGAGCCCAGTAGTGCCCGCGACGAGCCAGCACGACCAAGCAGCGCCCACCACGAGCCAGCACGAACCAGCAGTGCCCGCCACGAGCCAGCACGACCAAGCAGTGCCCGCCACGAGCCAGCACGACCCCAGTATTGCCCGCCACGAGCCAGCACTACCAAGCAGTGCCCACCACGAGCCAGCTCGACCCAGCAGTGCACTCCACGAGCCAACACTACCCAGCAGTGCCCACCACGAGCCAGCACGACCCTGCAGCGCCCGCCACAAGCCAGAAGGAGCCCAGTAGTGCCCGCCACGAGCCAGCACGACCAAGCAGCGCCCACCACGAGCCAGCACGAACCAGCAGTGCCCGCCACGAGCCAGCACGACCCCAGCATAGCCCGCTACGAGACAACACGACCCAGCAGTGCCCGTCACGATCCAGCACGACCAAGCAGTGCCCGCCACGAGCCAGCACGACCCCAGTATTGCCCGCCACGAGCCAGCACTACCAAGCAGTGCCCACCACGAGCCAGCTCGACCCAGCAGTGCACGCCACGAGCCAACACTACCCAGCAGTGCCCACCACGAGCCAGCACGACCCTGCAGCGCCCGCCACAAGCCAGAAGGAGCCCAGTAGTGCCCGCGACGAGCCAGCACGATCAAGCAGCGCACAACACGAGCCAGTACGAACCCAGCAGTGCCCACCACGAGCCAGCACGACCACAGCATAGACCGCTACGAGCCAACACGACCCAGCAGTGCCCGTCACGAGCCAGCACGACCCCAGTAGTGCCCGCCACGAGCCGGCACTACCAAGGAGTGCCCACCACGAGTCAGCTCGACCCAGCAGTGCACGCCACGAGCCAATACGACCCATCAATGCCGGCCACGAGCCATCATGACCCAGCATTGCCCGCCACGAGCCAGCGCGATCCAGCACTGCCCACCACGAACCAGCACGACCCCAGTAGGGCCCGCTATGAGCCAGCACGACACCACAGTGCCCGCCACGAGCCAGCACGATCTAGCACTGACCGCCACGAGCCAACACGACCTAGGCTTGCCCACCAAGAGCCAGCACGACCCCCCCCCCCTGAAGAAGCTTAATCAACAATTATCAACAGGGTTTGGGTAACTATAGCTCAAGATTTTTCCCTTATTTTTTGAAAAAAAATAGGTTTCAGCGATGCAATTGTTAAAATTATTAGCATTTTAAATTGTTTTATTACAAAGTTCGGGTCCAGCGATTTATTACAAAGTTTTATTACAAAGTTCGTGTCCACCACGAGTCAGCACGACACCAGGGTGCCTGCCACGAGCCAGCACGACCTAGCACTGACCGCCACGAGCCAGCACGACCCAGACGTGCCCGCCAGGAACCAGCATGACCACAGTACTGGCCGCCAAGAGCCAGCACGACCTACTAGTGCCCGCCAAGAAACAGCACGACCCCAGCAGTGCCCGCCACGAGCAAACACGACCCAGCAGCGCCCACCACGAATCAGAGGAAGCCCCGATGTGCCCATCACGAGCTAGCACGACCCAGCAGTGCCCGCCACAAGCAGGACGACCCCAGCAGTGCCCACCACGAGCCAGCACGACCCTGCAGCGGCCACCACGAGCCAGAAGGAGCCCAGTAGTGCCCGCCACGAGCCAGCACTACCAAGCAGCGCCCACCACGAGCCAGCGCGATCCAGCACTGCCCACCACGAACCAGCAAGACCCCAGTAGTGCCCGCCACGAGCCAGCACGACACCAAAGTGCCTGCCACGAGCCAGCACAACCCTGCAACGCCCACCACGAGCTAGAACGATCCAGCACTGCCCACCACGAACCAGCACGAGCCCAGTAGTGCCCGCCACGAGCCAGCACGACACCACAGTGCCTGCCACGAGCCAGCACGACATAGCACAGACCGCCACGAGCCAGCACGACCCAGCAGTGCCCACCATGAGCCAGCATGACCACAGTACCGCCCGCCACGAGCCAACACGACGTTCTAGTGCCCGTCAGGAGCTAACACGACTCAGCAGTGTCCGCTACGAGCCAGCACGACCCAGCAGTGCCCACCATGAGCCAGCATGACCACAGTACCGCCCGCCACGAGCCAACACGACGTACTAGTGCCCGACAGGAGCTAACACGACTCAGCAGTGCCCGCTACGAGCCAGCACGACCCAGCAGTGCCAGCCAAAAGCCACCACGACGCAGCAGTGCCCGCCACGAGCAGGACGTTCCAGCAGTGCCCGCCACGAGCCAGCACGACCCTGCAGCGCCCACCACGATCCAGAAGGAGCCCAGTAGTGCCCGCCACGGGCCAGCACGACCAAGCAGCGCCCACCACGAGCCAGCACGGACCAGCAGCGCCCACCACGAGCCAGCACGACCAAGCAGTGCCCGCCACGAGCCAGCACGACCCCAGTATTGCCCGCCACGAGCCAGCACTACCAAGCAGTGCCCACCACGAGCCAGCTCGACCCAGCAGTGCACGCCATGAGCCAACACTACCCAGCAATGCCGGCCACGAGCCAGCACGACCCCAGAAGTGCCCGCGACTAGCCATCATGACCCAGCAGTGCCCGCCACGAGCCAGCGCGATCCAGCACTGCCCACCACGAACCAGCACGACTCCAGTAGGGCCCGCCATGAGCCAGCACAACATCACAGTGCCCGCCACGAGCAAGCGCGACCTAGCACTGACCGCCACGAGCCAACACGACCCAGTAGTGCCCACCAAGTGCCAGCACGGCCCCCACCTGAAGAGGCTTAGTCAACAATTATCGGCAGGGTTTGCCTAACTTTAGCTCAAGATTTTTCCTTTATTTTTTGAAAAAAAAATAGGTTTCAGCGAAGCAATTGATAATATTATTAGCATTTTAAATTGTTATATTGCAACGTTCGGGTCCGGCTAATTATGTTCGGTTCCACCACGAGCCAGCACAACCCCAGTAGTGCCCACCACGAGCCAGCAGGACCCCAGCAGTGCCCGCCACGAGCCAGCACGACCCCAGTAGTGCCCGCCACGAGCCAGCACTACCAAGCAGTGCCCCAGCAGTGCACGCCACGAGCCATCACGACCCCAGTAGTGCCCGCCACGAGCCAGCACTACCAAGCAGTGCCCACCAAGAGCCAGCACGACCCAGCAGTGCCCGCCATGAGCCAGCATGACCGAAGTACTGCCCGCCACGAGCCAGCACGACCCCAGTAGTGCCCGCCACGAGCCAGCACTACCAAGCAGTGCCTACCATGAGCTGGCCTGACCCAGCAGTGCCCGCCACGAGCCCAGTAGTGCCCGCCACGAGCCAGAACTACCAAGCAGTGCCCACCAAGAGCCAGCACGACCCAGCACGACCCAGCAGTGCACGCCACGAGCCAACACAACCCAGCAATGCCGGCTACGAGCCAGGACGACCCCAGTAGTGCCCGCCACGAGCCAGCACGACCCAGCAGTGCCCGCCATGAGCCAGCATGACCGCAGTACTGCCCGCCACGAGCCAGCACGACCTAGTAGTGCCAGTCAAGAGCCAGCACGACCCCAGCAGTGCCCACCACAAGCAAACACGACCCAGCAGCGCCCGCCACTAGCCAAAAGGAGCACAGAAGTGCCCATCACGAGATAGCACGACCCAGCAGTGCCCGCTAAGAGCCAGCACGACCACACTAGTGCCCGCCACGAGCCAGCACGATCCAGCAATGCCCGCCACGAGCCAGCGCGACCCAGCAGTGCCCACCACGACCCAGCACGACCCAGCAATGCCCGCCACGAGCCAGTACGACCCCAGCAGTGCCCGTCACGAGCCAGCACGACCCGGCAGTGCCCGCTAGGAGCCAGCGCGACCCCAGCAGTGCTCGCAACGAGCCAGCACAAACCCAGTGGTGCCCGCGACGAGCCATCATGACCTAGCAGTGCCCGCCACGAGCCGGCGCGATCCAGCACTGCCCACCACGAGCCAGCACGACCCCAGCAGTGCCCGTCACGAACCAACACGACCCAGCAGTGCCCGCCACGAGCCAGCACGACCCAGCAATGCCCGCCACGAGCCAGCACGATCCATCAATGCCCACCACGAGCAAGCACGACCCCAGCATTGCCCGCCACCAGCCAGCACGACCAAGCAGTGCCAGCCACAAGCCAGCGCAACCCAGCAAAAACCACGACGAGCCAGCACGACACCAGCAGTGCCCGCCACGAGCCAGCGCGATCCAGCAGTGCCCGCCACGTGCCAGCACGACCCCAGTAGTGCCCACCACGAGCCCGCACGACCTAGCACTGACCGCCACGAGCCAACACGACCCAGTAGTGCCCACCAAGTGCCAGCACGGCCCCCACCTGAAGAGGCTTAATCAACAATTATCGACAGGGTTTGCCTAACTTTAGCTCAAGATTTTTCCTTTATTTTTTGAAAAAAATAGGTTTCAGCGAAGCAATTGTTAAAATTATTAGCCTTTTAAATTGTTATATTACAAAGTTCGGGTCCGGCGAATTATGTTTGGGTCCACCACGAGCCAGCACAACCCCAGTAGTGCCCACCACGAGCCAGCAGGACCCCAGCAGTGCCCGCCACGAGCCAGCACGACCAGCATTGCCTACCAAGAGCTGGCGCGACCCAGCAGTGCCCGCCACGAGCCATCACGACCCCAGTAGTGCCCGCTACGAGCCAGCACTACCAAGCAGTGCCCACCAAGTGCCAGCACGACCCAGCACGACCCAGCAGTGCACGCCACGAGCCAACACGACCCAGCAATGCCGGCTACGAGCCAGCACGACCCCAGTAGTGCCCGCCACGAGCCAGCACGACCCAGCAGTGCCCGCCATGAGCCAGCATGACCGCAGTACTGCCCGCCACGAGCCAGCACGACCTAGTAGTGCCAGTCAAGAGCTAGCACGACCCCAGCAGTGCCCACCACAAGCAAACATGACCCAGCAGCGCCCGCCACGAGCCAAAAGGAGCACAGAAGTGCCCATCACGAGATAGCACGACCCAGCAGTGCCCGCTAAGAGCCAGCACGACCCAGCTGTGCGCACCAAGAGCTAGCGCGACCCAGCAAAGCCCGCCACGAGCCAGCACGACCACACTAGTGCCCGCCACGAGCCAGCACGACCCAGCAATGCCCGCCATGAGCCAGCGCGACCCAGCAGTGCCCACCACGACCCAGCACGACCCAGCAATGCCCGCCACGAGCCAGCACGACCCCAGCAGTGCCCGTCACGAGCCAGCACGACCCGGCAGTGCCCGTTACGAGCCAGCGCGACCCCAGCAGTGCTCGCAACGAGCCAGCACAACCCCAGTGGTGCTCGCGACGAGCCATCATGACCTAGCAGTGACCGCCACGAGCCGGCGCGATCCAGCACTGCCCACCACGAGCCAGCACGACCCCAGCAGTGCCCGTCACGAACCAACACGACCCAACAGTGCCCACCACGAGCCAGCACGACCCCAGCAGTGCCCGTCACGAGCCAGCACGACCCGGCAGTGCCCGCTAGGAGCCAGCGCGACCCCAGCAGTGCTCGCAACGATCCAGCACAACCCCAGTGGTGCCCGCGACGAGCCATCATGACCTAGCAGTGCCCGCCACGAGCCGGCGCGATCCACCACGATCCATCAATTCCCCACCACGAGTAAGCACGACCCCAGCGTTGCCCGCCACCAGCCAGCACGACCAAGCAGTGCCCGCCACGAGCCAGCGCAACCCAGCAATGCCCACGACGAGCCAGCACGACACCAGCAGTGCCCGCCACGAGCCAGCACGACCCAACAGTGCCCGCCACGAGCCAGCGCGATCCAGCAGTGCCCGCCACGAGCCAGCACGACCCCAGTAGTGCCCACCACGAGCCAGCACGACCCAGCAATGGCCGCCACGAGCCAGAACAAGCCATCACGACCCCAGCAGTGCCCGCCAGGAGCCAGCACGACCCAGCAGTGCGCACCAAGAGCTAGCGCGACCCAGCACGACCCAGCAGTGCACGCCACGAGCCAACACGACCTAGCAATGCCGGCTACGAGCCAGCACGACCCCAGTAGTGCCCGCCACGAGCCAGCACTACCAAGCAGTGCCCACCAAGAGCCAGCACGACCCAGCACGACCCAGCAGTGCACGCCACGAGCCACCACGACCCAGCAATGCCGGCTACGAGCCAGCACGACCCCAGTAGTGCCCGCCACGAGCCAGCACGACCCAGCAGTGCCCGCCATGAGCCAGCACGACCTAGTAGTGCCAGTTAAGAGCCAGCACAACCCCAGCAGTGCCCACCACAAGCAAACACGACCCAGCAGCGCCCGCCAAGAGCCAAAAGGAGCACAGAAGTGCACATCACGAGATAGCACGACCCAGCAGAGCCCGCTAAGAGCCAGCACGACCCAGCTGTGCGCACCAAGAGCTAGCGCGACCCAGCAAAGCCCGCCACGAGCCAGCACGACCACACTAGTGCCCGCCACGAGCCAGCACGACCCAGCAATGCCCGCCACGAGCCAGCGCGACCCAGCAGTGCCCACCACGACCCAGCACGACCCAGCAATGCCCGTCACGAGCCAGCACGACCCGGCAGAGCCCGTTACGAGCCAGCGCGACCCCAGCAGTGCTCGCAACGAGCCAGCACAACCCCAGTGGTGCTCGCCACGAGCCATCATGACCTAGCAGTGACCGCCACGAGCCGGCGCGATCCAGCACTGCCCACCACGAGCCAGCACGACCCCCGCAGTGCCCGTCACGAACCAACACGACCCAGCAGTGCCCGCCACGAGCCAGCACGACCCCAGCAGTGCTCGTCACGAGCCAGCACGACCCGGCAGTGCCCGCTAGGAGCCAGCGCGACCCCAGCAGTGCTCGCAACGAGCCAGCACAACCCCAGTGGTGCCCGCGACGAGCCATCATGACCTAGCAGTGCCCGCCACGAGCCGGCGCGATCCAGCACGATCCATCAATTCCCCACCACGAGCAAGCACGACCCCAGCGTTGCCCGCCACCAGCCAGCACGACCAAGCAGTGCCCGCCACGAGCCAGCGCAACCCAGCAATGTCCACGACGAGCCAGCACGACACCAGCAGTGCCTGCCACGAGCCAGCACGACCCAGCGGTGCCCGCCACGAGCCAGCGCGATCCAGCAGTGCCCGCCACGAGCCAGCACGACCCCAGTAGTGCCCACCACGAGCCAGCACGACTCAGCAATGGCCGCCACGAGCCAGAACAAGCCATCACGACCCCAGCAGTGCCCGCCAGGAGCCAGCACGACCCAGCAGTGCGCACCAAGAGCTAGCGCGACCCAGCACGACCCAGCAGTGCACGCCACGAGCCAACACGACCCAGCAATGCTGGCTACGAGCCAGCACGACCCCAGTAGTGCCCGCCACGAGCCAGCACTACCAAGCAGTGCCCACCAAGAGCCAGCACGACCCAGCACGACCCAGCAGTGCACGCCACGAGCCAACACGACCCAGAAATGCCGGCTACGAGCCAGCACGACCACAGTAGTGCCCGCCACGAGCCAGCACGACCCAGCAGTGCCCGCCATGAGCCAGCATGGCCGCAGTACTGCCCGCCACGAGCCAGCACGACCTAGTACTGCCAGTCAAGAGCCAGCACAACCCCAGCAGTGCCCACCACAAGCAAACACGACCCAGCAGCGCCCGCCACGAGCCAAAAGGAGCACAGAAGTGCCCATCACGAGATAGCACGACCCAGCAGTTCCCGCTAAGAGCCAGCACGACCCAGCTGTGCGCACCAAGAGCTAGCGCGACCCAGCAAAGCCCGCCACGAGCCAGCACGACCACACTAGTGCCCGCCACGAGCCAGCGCGACCCAGCAGTGCCCAACACGACCCAGCACGACCCAGCAATGCCCACCACGAGCCAGCACGACCCGGCAGTGCCCGTTACGAGCCAGCGCGGCCCCAGCAGTGCTCGCAACGAGCCAGCACAACCCCAGTGGTGCCCGCGACGAGCCATCATGACCTAGCAGTGCCCGCCACGAGCCGGCGCGATCCAGCACTGCCCACCACGAGCCAGCACGACCCCAGCAGCGCACGCCACGAGCCAAAAGGAGCACAGAAGTGCCCATCACGAGATAGCACGACCCAGCAGTGCCCGCTAAGAGCCAGCACGACCCAGCTGTGCGCACCAAGAGCTAGCGCGACCCAGCAAAGCCCGCCACGAGCCAGCACGACCCAGCAATGCCCGCCACGAGCCAGCGCGACCCAGCAGTGCCCACCACGACCCAGCACGACCCAGCAATGCCCACCACGAGCCAGCACGACCCCAGCAGTGCCCGCCACGAGCCAGCACGACCCCGTCACGAGCCAGCACGACCCGGCAGTGCCCGTTACGAGCCAGCGCGACCCCAGCAGTGCTCGCAACGAGCCAGCACAACCCCAGTGGTGCCCGCGACGAGCCATCATGACCTAGCAGTGCCCGCCACGAGCCGGCGCGATCCAGCACTGCCCACCACGAGCCAGCACGACCCTAGCAGTGCCCGTCAAGAACCAACACGACCCAGCAGTGCCCGTCACGAACCAACACGACCCAGCAGTGCCCGCCACGAGCCAGCACGACCCAGCAATGCCCGCCACGAGCCAGCACGATCCGTCAATTCCCAACCACGAGCAAGCACGACCCCAGCGTTGCCCGCCACCAGCCAGCAAGACCAAGCAGTGCCCGCCACGAGCCAGCGCAACCCAGCAATGCCCACGACGAGCCAGCACGACACCAGCAGTGCCCGCCACGAGCCAGCACGACCCAGCAGTGCCCGCCACGAGCCAGCGCGATCCAGCAGTGCCCGCCACGAGCCAGCACGACCCCAGTAGTGCCCACCACGAGCCAGCACGACCCAGCAATGGCCTCCACGAGCCAGAACAAGCCATCACGACCCCAGCAGTGCCCGCCAGGAGCCAGCACGACCCAGCAGTACGCACCAAGAGCTAGCGCGACCCAGCACGACCCAGCAGTGCACGCCACGAGCCAACACGACCCAGCAATGCCGGCTACGATCCAGCACGACCCCAGTAGTGCCCGCCACGAGCCAGCACTACCAAGCAGTGCCCATCAAGAGCCAGCACGACCCAGCACGACCCAGCAGTGCACGCCACGAGCCAACACGACCCAGCAATGCCGGCTACGAGCCAGCACGACCCCAGTAGTGCCCGCCACGTGCCAGCACGACCCAGCAGTGCCCGCCATGAGCCAGCAAGACCGCAGTACTGCCCGCCACGAGCCAGCACGACCTAGTAGTGCCAGTCAAGAGCTAGCACGACCCCAGCAGTGCCCACCACAAGCAAACACGACCCAGCAGCGCCCGCCACGAGCCAAAAGGAGCACAGATGTGCCCATCACGAGATAGTACGACCCAGCAGTGCCCGCTAAGAGCCAGCACGAACCAGCTGTGCGCACCAAGAGCTAGCGCGACCCAGCACTGCCCACCACGAGCCAGCACGACCCCAGCAGTGCCCGTCACGAACGAACCAACACGACCCAGCAGTGCCCGCCACGAGCCAGCACGATCCATCAATGCCCACCACGAGCAAGCACGACCCTAGCGTTGCCCGCCACCAGCCAGCACGATCAAGCAGTGCCCGCCACGAGCCAGCGCAACCCAGCAATGCCCACGACGAGCCAGCACGACACCAGCAGTGCCCGCCACGAGCCAGCACGACCCAGCAGTGCCCGCCACGAGCCAGCGCGATCCAGCAGTGCCCGCCACGAGCCAGCACGACCCCAGTAGTGCCCACCACGAGCCAGCACGACCCAGCAATGGCCACCACGAGCCAGAACAAGCCATCACGACCCCAGCAGTGCCCGCCAGGAGCCAGCACGACCCAGCAGTACGCACCAAGAGCTAGCGCGACCCAGCACGACCCAGCAGTGCACGCCACGAGCCAACACGACCCAGCAATGCCGGCTACGATCCAGCACGACCCCAGTAGTGCCCGCCACGAGCCAGCACTACCAAGCAGTGCCCATCAAGAGCCAGCACGACCCAGCACGACCCAGCAGTGCACGCCACGAGCCAACACGACCCAGCAATGCCGGCTACGAGCCAGCACGACCCCAGTAGTGCCCGCCACGTGCCAGCACGACCCAGCAGTGCCCGCCATGAGCCAGCAAGACCGCAGTACTGCCCGCCACGAGCCAGCACGACCTAGTAGTGCCAGTCAAGAGCTAGCACGACCCCAGCAGTGCCCACCACAAGCAAACACGACCCAGCAGCGCCCGCCACGAGCCAAAAGGAGCACAGATGTGCCCATCACGAGATAGTACGACCCAGCAGTGCCCGCTAAGAGCCAGCACGAACCAGCTGTGCGCACCAAGAGCTAGCGCGACCCAGCACTGCCCACCACGAGCCAGCACGACCCCAGCAGTGCCCGTCACGAACCAACACGACCCAGCAGTGCCCGCCACGAGCCAGCACGATCCATCAATGCCCACCACGAGCAAGCACGACCCCAGCGTTGCCCGCCACCAGCCAGCACGATCAAGCAGTGCCCGCCACGAGCCAGCGCAACCCAGCAATGCCCACGACGAGCCAGCACGACACCAGCAGTGCCCGCCACGAGCCAGCACGACCCAGCAGTGCCCGCCACGAGCCAGCGCGATCCAGCAGTGCCCACCACGAGCCAGCACGACCACAGTAATGCCCGTCACGAGCCAGCACGACCAGCAATGCCCGCCACGAGCCAGCGCGACCCAGCAGTGCCCACCACGAGCCAGCTTGACCCAGCAATGCCCACCACGAGCCCGCACGAGCCATCACGACCCAAGCAGTGCCCGCCACGCGCCAGCACGACCAAAAAATTGCCACCACGAGCCAGCACGAGGCAGCAGTGCTCGCCAAGACCCCAGCAGTGCCCGCCACGAGCCAGCACGACCCCAGTAGTGCCCGCCACGACCACAGCAGTGCCCGCCAAGAGCCAGTCTGACCCCCAGTACTGCCAGCCACGAGCCAGCGCGACCTAGTAATGCCCGCCAAGAGCCAGCACGACCCCAGTAGTGCCCACCACGACCCACCAGTGCCCGCTACGAGCCAGCGCTACCAATCATTGCCCGCCACGAGCCAGCATGACCAAGCAGTTCCCGCCACGAGCCAGCACAATTCAGCAGTGCCCGCCACGAGCCAGCACGACCCAGCAGTGCCCACCACGAGCCAGCACGACCCAGTAATGCCCTCCACGAGCCAGTACGACCCATAAGTGCCCGCCACGAGCCAGTACAATTCAGCAGTTCCCGCCACGAGCCAGCACGACCTATCAATGCACTCCAAGAGCCAGTACGACCCAGCAGTGACCGCCACGAGCCAGCATGACCAAGCAGTTCCCGCCACGAGCCAGCACGACCAAGCAATGCCCGTCACGAGCCAGCACGACCCAGCAGTGCCAGCCACGAGCCACCACGACAAAGCAGTGCCCGCCACGAGCCAGCACAATACAGCAGTGCCCACCACGAGCCAGCACGACCCCAGTAGTACCTGACACGACCCATCAGTGCCCACCATGAGCCAGCAAGACCACAGCACTGCACACCACGAGCCAGCACAACCCCAGTAAAGCCCGCGACGAGCCATCGTGACCCAGCAGTGCCCGCCACGAGCCAGCGCGATCCAGCACTGCCCACCGCGAGCCAGCACGAGCCATCACGACCCAAGCAGTGCCCGCCACGAGCCAGCACGACCCCAGTAGTACCTGACACGACCCATCAGTGCCCACCATGAGCCAGCAAGACCACAGCACTGCACACCACGAGCCAGCACAACCCCAGTAAAGCCCGCGACGAGCCATCGTGACCCAGCAGTGCCCGCCACGAGCCAGCACGACCCAGCAGTGCCCACCACGAGCCAGCACGACCCAGTAATGCCCTCCACGAGCCAGTACGACCCATAAGTGCCCGCCACGAGCCAGTACAATTCAGCAGTTCCCGCCACGAGCCAGCACGACCTATCAATGCACTCCAAGAGCCAGTACGACCCAGCAGTGACCGCCACGAGCCAGCATGACCAAGCAGTTCCCGCCAGGAGCCAGCACGACCAAGCAATGCCCGTCACGAGCCAGCACGACCCAACTGTGCCAGCCACGAGCCACCACGACCAAGCGGTGCCCGCCACGAGCCAGCACAATACAGCAGTGCCCACCACGAGCCAGCACGACCCCAGTAGTACCTGACACGACCCATCAGTGCCCGCCATGAGCCAGCAAGACCACAGCAGTGCACACCACGAGCCAGCACAACCCCAGTAAAGCCCGCGAAGAGCCATCATGACCCAGCAGTGCCCGCCACGAGCCAGCGCGATCCAGCACTGCCCACCGCGAGCCAGCACGAGCCAGCACGACCCCAGTAGTGCCCGCCACGACCACAGCAGTGCCCGCCAAGAGCCAGTCTGACCCCCTGTACTGCCAGCCACGAGCCAGCACGACCTAGTAATGACCACCAAGAGCCAGCACGACCCCAGTAGTGCCCACCACGACCCACCAGTGACCGCTACGAGCCAGCACGAACCCAGCTGTGCCCGCAACTAGCCAACATGACCTCAGTAGTGCCCGCCACGAGCCAGCACGACCTAAGAGTGCCCGCCACGAGCCAGCACGACCCAGCAGTGCCCACCACGAGCCAGCACGACCCAGTAATGCCCTCCACGAGCCAGTACGACCCATAAGTGCCCGCCACGAGCCAGTACAATTCAGCAGTTCCCGCCACGAGCCAGCACGACCTATCAATGCACTCCAAGAGCCAGTACGACCCAGCAGTGCCCGCCATGAGCCAGCATGACCAAGCAGTTCCCGCCACGAGCCACCACGACCAAGCAGTGCCCGCCACGAGCCAGCAAAACACAGCAGTGCCCACCACGAGCCAGAAACGACCCCAGTAGTACCTGACACGACCCATCAGTGCCCGCCATGAGCCAGCAAGACCACAGCAGTGCACACCACGAGCCAGCACGACGCAGCAGTGCCCGCCACGAGCTAGCGCTACCAAGCACGACCCCAGTAGTGCCCGCCACGAGCCAGCACGACCTAGGAGGGCCCGCCACGAGCCAGCACGACCCGACCCAGCAGTGCCCACCACGAGCCAGCACGACCCACCAATGCCCTCCACGAGCCAGTACGACCCAGCAGTGCCCGCCACGAGCCAGCATGACCAAGCAGTTCCCACCACGAGCTAACACGACCAAGCAATGCCCGTCACGAGCCAGCACGACACAGCAGTGCCCGCCACGAGCCAGCACAATTCAGCAGTGCCCGCAACAAGCCAGCACGACCCAGTAAGGCCCGACACGACCCAGCAGTGCCCGCCATGATCCAGCACGACCCATCAGTGTCCGCCATGAGCCAGCAAGACCACAGCAGTGCACACCACGAGCCAGCACGACGCAGCAGTGCCCGCCACGAGCCAGCGCTACCAATCATTGCCCGCCACGAGCCAGCATGACCAAGCAGTTCCCGCCACGAGCCAGCACAATTCAGCAGTGCCCGCCACGAGCCAGCACGACCCAGCAATGCCCTCCACGAGCCAGTACGGCCCAGCAGTGCCCGCCACGAGCCAGCACGACCCAGCAGTGCCCGCCAAGAGCCAGCACAATTCAGCAGTGCCCGCCACGAGCCAGCACGACCCAGCAATGCCCTCCACAAGCCAGTACGGCCCAGCAGTGCCAGCCACGAGCCAGCACGACCCAGCAGTGCCCGCCAAGAGCCAGCACAATTCAGCAGTGCCCGCCACGAGCCAGCACGACCCAGCAATGCCCTCCACGAGCCAGTACGGCCCAGCAGTGCCCGCCACGAGCCAGCATGACCAAACAGTTCCCGCCACGAGCCAGCACGACCAAGCAATGCCCGTCACGAGCCAGCACGACCCAGCAGTGCCAGCCACGAGCCAGCACGACCCAGCAGTGCCCGCCAAGAGCCAGCACAATTCAGCAGTGCCCGCCACGAGCCAGCACGACCCAGCAATGCCCTCCACGAGCCAGTACGGCCCAGCAGTGCCCGCCACGAGCCAGCATGACCAAACAGTTCCCGCCACGAGCCAGCACGACCCAGCAATATCCGTCACGAGCCAGCACAACCCAGCAGTGCCAGCCACGAGCCAGCACGACCCAGCAGTGCCCGCCACGAGCCAGCACAATTCAGCAGTGCCCAACACGAGCCAGCACGACCCAGCAATGCCCTCCACGAGCCAGTACGGCCCAGCAGTGCCCGCCACCAGCCAGCATGACCAAACAGTTCCCGCCACGAGCCAGCACGACCAAGCAATGCCCGTCACGAGCCAGCACGACCCAGCAGTGCCAGCCACGAGCCACCACGACCAAGCAGTGCCCGCCACGAGCCAGCACCACCAAGCAGTGCCAACCACGAGCCAGCACGACCCTATCAATGCCCTCCACGAGCCAGTACGACCCAGCCATGCCCGCCACGAGCCAGCATGACCAAGCAGTGCCCGCCACGAGCCAGCACGACCAAGCAATGCCCGTTACCAGCCAGCACGACCCAGCAGTGCCCGCCACGAGCCAGCACATTTCAGCAGTGCCCGCCACGAGCCAGCACGACCCCAGTAGTTCCCGACACGACCCAGCAGTGCCCGCCATGATGCAGCACGACCCATCAGTGTCCGCCATGAGTCAGCAAGACCACAGCAGTGCTCACCACGAGCCAGCGCTACAAAGCACTGCCCACCACGAGCCGGCACGATCAAGCAGTTCACGCCAAGAGCCAGCACCACCCAGCAATGCCCGCGATGAGCCAGCAAAACCCAGCAGTGCCCGCCACGACCCAGCAGTACCCGCCAAAAGACAGCACGGCCAAGCAGTGCCCTCCACGAGCCAGCACGACCCAGTAATGTCCGCCACGACTCAGCACAACCCCCGCAGTGCCCGCAACGAGCCAGCACGACCCCAGTAGTGCCTGCCATGAGCTGGCACGACCCAGCAGTGCCCGCCAAGAGCCGCCACGACCCAGCAGTTCCAACCACGAGCCAGCATGACCGCAGTAGTGCCCGCCACGAGTCAGCACGTCCTAGTAGTGCCCGCCACGAGCCAGCACGACCCAGCAATGTCCGCCACGCGCCAGCACGACGCCCGCACTGCCCGCAACGAGCCAGAACGACCCAGCAGTGCCTATCACGAGCCAGCACGACTCAGCACAGCCCGCCACGAGCTAACATGACCCCAGTAGTGCCCGCCACGAGCCAGCACGAACTAGGAGTGCCCGCCACGAGCCTGCACTACCCAAGTAATTCCAGCCACGACACACCAGTGCCCGCCACGAGCCAGCGCGACTCAGCAGAGCCCACCACGAGCCAGCACCACCCAGTAGTAACCACGACGAGCCAGAATGACCAAGCAGTTCTCGCCACGAGCCAGCACGACCCAGCAGTGCCCCCCACGACATAGAGCTGCCTGCCACGAGCCAGCACGGCCAAGCAGTGCCCTCCACGCGCCTGCACAACCCAGCAAAGTCCACCAAGAGCCAGCATGACCACCCAGAGCCCGCAAGGTGCCAGAACGACCCAGCAGTGCCTGCCACGAGCCAGCGCGACCCAGCGCCGGCCACGAGCGAGCACGACCCCAGTAGGGCCCGCCACGAGCCAGCATGACCCTCAGAGCCCGCAAGGTGCCAGAACAACCCAGCAGTGCCTGCCACGAGCCAGCGCGACCCAGCGCCGGCCACGAGCCAGCACGACCCCAGTAGTGCCCGCCACGAGCCAGCACGACCCAGCAATGTCCGCCACGCGCCAGCACGACGCCCGCACTGCCCGCAACGAGCCAGAACGACCCAGCAGTGCCTATCACGAGCCAGCACGACTCAGCACAGCCCGCCACGAGCTAACATGACCCCAGTAGTGCCCGCCACGAGCCAGCACGACCTAGGAGTGCCCGCCACGAGCCTGCACTACCCAAGTAATTCCCGCCACGACACAACAGTGCCCGCCACGAGCCAGCGCGACTCAGCAGAGCCCACCACGAGCCAGCACCACCCAGTAGTAACCACGACGAGCCAGAATGACCAAGCAGTTCTCGCTACGAGCCAGCACGACCCAGCAGTGCCCGCCACGACATAGCAGTGCCTGCCACGAGACAGCACGGCCCAGCGCCGGCCACGAGCCAGGACGACCCCAGTAGTGCCCGTCACGAGCCAGCACGACCCAGCAGTGCCCTTCACGCGCCTGCACAACCCAGCAAAGTCCACCAAGAGCCAGCATGACCCCCCAGAGCCCGCAAGGTGCCAGAACGACCCAGCAGTGCCTGCCACGAGCCAGCGCAACCCAGCGCCGGCCACGAGCCAGCACGACCCCAGTAGTGCCCGCCACGAGCCAGCACGACCCCCAGTGCCCACAAGGTGCCAGCACGACCCAGCAGTGCCTGCCACGAGCCAGCGCGACCCAGCGCCGGCCACGAGCCAGCACGACCCCAGTAGTGCCCGTCACGAGCCAGCACGACCCAGCAGTGCCCACCACGAGCCAGCACGACCACAGCACTGCCCGCCACGAGCCAGCACAACTTAGTAGTGCCCGTCAAGAGCCAGCACGACCACAGCCGTTCCCGCCACGAGCCAGCACAACCTAGTAGTGCCCGCCACGAGCCACACGACCCAAAAGTCTCCACCAAGAGCAAGCAGTACCGGCCATGAGCCAGCTCGACTCCAGTAGTGCCTGCCACGAGCTAGCTTGACCCAGCAGTGCCCGCCACGAGCCATTAGGACCCAGTTGTACCAGCCACAAGCCAGCACGACCCTGGCGATGCCCACCACGAGCCAGCACAACCTCAGCAGTGCCTACCACGAGCCAGCACGACCCCAATAGTGCAAGCCACGAGCCAGCACGACCCAGCAGTGCCCGCCACGAGCCAGCACAACCCCAGCAGTGCCAGCCACGAGCCAGCACGACCCCAGCAGTGCCCGCCACGAGCCAGCATGACCCAGCAGGGCCCACCACGAGCCAGCACGACCCAGCATTGACCACCAGGAGCCAGCACGACCCCATCAGTGCTAGCTACGAGCCAGCATGACCCAGCAGTGCCCGCCACGAGCCAGAGCAACCCATCAGTGCCCACCACGAGCCAGCACGACCACAGCACTGCCCGCCACGAGCCGGCACAACTTAGTAGTGCCCGCCACGAGCCAGCACGACCACAGCCGTTCCCGCCACGAGCCAGCACAACCTAGTAGTGCCCGCCACGAGCCACACGACCCAGCAGTCTCCACCAAGAGCAAGCAGTACCGGCCATGAGCCAGCTCGACTCCAGTAGTGCCTGCCACGAGCCAGCTTGACCCAGCAGTGCCCGCCACGAGCCATTAGGACCCAGTTGTACCAGCCACAAGCCAGCACGACCCTGGTGATGCCCACCATGAGCCAAAACAACCTCAGCAGTGCCTACCACGAGCCAGCACGACCCCAATAGTGCAAACCACGAGCCAGCACGACCCAGCAGTGCCCGCCACAAGCCAGCACAACCCCAGCAGTGCCAGCCACGAGCCAACACGACCCCAGCAGTGCCAGCCACGAGCCAGCATGAACCAGCAGGGCCCACCACAAGCCAGCACGACCCAGCATTGACCACCAGGAGCCAGCACGACCCCATCAGTGCTCGCCACGAGCCAGCATGACCCAGCAGTGCCCGCCACGAGCCAGAGCAACCCATCAGTGCCCACCACGAGCCAGCACGACCACAGCAGTGCCCACCACGAGCCAGCACGACCACAGCCGTTCCCACCACGAGCCAGCACAAACTAGTAGCGCCCGCCACGAGCCAGCGCGACCCAGCAGTCTCCACCAAGAGCAAGCACGACCCAGCAGTACCGGCCATGAGCCAGCTCGACTCCAGTACTGCCTGCCAAGAGCCAGCTTGACCCAGCAGTGCCCGCTACGAGCCATTACGACCCAGCAGTACCCGCCATGAGCAAAAACGACCCTGGTAATGCCCTCCACGAGCCAGCACGACCCTGGCAGTGCCTACCACGAGCCAGCACGACACAGCAGTTCCCGCCAGGAGCCAGCACGACCCGGCAGTGCCCGTTACGAGCCAGCGCGACCCCAGCAGTGCTCGCAACGAGCCAGCACAACCCCAGTGGTGCCCGCGACGAGCCATCATGACCCAGCAGTACCTGCCATGAGCCAGCACGACCCCAGTAGTGCCCACCACGAGCCACTACGACCCAACAGTGGCCGCCACGAGCCAGCAAAACCCCACCAGTGCTCACCACGAGCCAGCACGACCCCGGTAGTGCCCACCACGAGCCAACACGACCCAGCATTGACCACTAGGGGCCAACACGACCCAGCAGTGCCCGCCACAAGCCAGCACGACCCCACCACTGCCCGCCACGAGCCATCACGACCCAGAAGTGCCCGCCACGAGATTAATCGACCCCAGTAGTGCCCACCACGACCCAGCAGTGCCCACCACGAGCCCAAAAGAGCCCAATAGTGCCTATCACGATCTAGCCCGACACAGCAGTGCCCGCTATGAGCGAGCACGACCCCAGCAGTGCCCACCACGAGCCAGCACGACCCCAGTACTGCCCGCCACGAGCCAGCACAACCCAGCAATGAACGCCATCAGCCAGCATTACCCACCAAGGTCATTCAAGTTGTCCTCACCTGATCCTCAAGGTCAACCAAAGTGCTCCACAAGGTCACTCAGAGAGCCCCTAAGGTCACAAAAAAGTGCCCCAAGAAGTCACCCAGAGTGCCCGCCAAAGTCACAGAAGTGCCCCCAAGGCCACCAAAGTGCCCTCAAGGTGCCCCCCAAACAAAGTGCCCCCCATCGCCACCCAGAGTGCCCCCCAAAGTCAACAATGTACCACCCAAAGTCACTGAAGTGCCCGCAAGGTCATTAAAGGTTCCCCCCAAGATCCCCCAGAGTACCCACCAAAGTCACAGAAGTGCCCCCCAGCACGACCCCGGCAGTGTCCGCCATGAGCCAGCACGACCCAGCAGTGACCGCCATGAGCCAGGACGACCCAGCGTTGACCACCACGACCCAGCACGACCCCAGTAGTGCCCGAAACGAGCCAGCACGACCCAGCAGTGCCCGCCACCAGCCAGCACGACCGCAGCAGTGCCCGGCACGAGCCACCGCGACGCAGAAGTGCCCGCCGCGAGCTAACACGATCCCAGTAGTGCCCACCACGACCCAAAGTGCCCACCACGAGCCCGAAGGAGCCCAATTAAGCCTATCACGATCTAGCCCGACCCAGCAGTGCCTTTTATGAGCGAGCACGACCCCAGCAGTGCCCACCACGAGCCAGCACGACTCCAGCAGTGCACGCCATGAGCCAATACAACCCAGCATTGAACGCCATCGGCCAGCACGACCCAACAAGGTCACTCAGTTTGTCCTCACCTTATCCTCAAGGTCAATCAAAGTGCTCCCCAAGGTCACTCAGAGAGCCCCTAAGGTCACAAAAAAGTGCCCCAAGAAGTCACCCAGAGTGCCCGCCAAAGTCACAGAAGTGCCCCCAAGGCCACCAAAGTGCCCTCAAGGTGCCCCCCAAACAAAGTGCCCCCCATCGCCACCCAGAGTGCCCCAAAAAGTCACCAATGTACCACCCAAAGTCACCGAAGTGCCCCCAAGGTCATTAAAGGTGCCCCCAAGGTTCCCCAGAGTACCCACCAAAGTCACAGAAGTGCCCCCCAGCACGACCCCGGCAGTGTCCGCCATGAGCCAGCACGACCCAGCAGTGACCGCATTGAGCCAGGACGACCCAGCGTTGACCACCACGAGCCAGCACGACCCCAGTAGTGCCCGCAACGAGCCAGCACGACCCAGCAGTGCCCGACACCAGCCAGCACGACCGCAGCAGTGCCCGCCACGAGCCACCACGACGCAGAAGTGCCCACCGCGAGCTAACACGACCCCAGTAGTGCCAACCACGACCCAAAGTGCCCACCAGGAGCCCGAAGGAGCCCAATAGTGCCTATCACGATCTAGCCCAACCCAGCAGTGCCTACTATGAGCAAGCACGACCCCAGCAGTGCCCGCCACGAGCCAGCACGACTCCAGCAGTGCCCGCCATGAGCAAGTACAACCCAGCAATGAACGCCATCGGCCAGCACGACCCAACAAGGTCACTCAGTTTGTCCTCACCTGATCCTCAAGGTCAATCAAAGTGCTCCCCAAGGTCACTCAGAGAGCCCCTAAGGTCACAAAAAAGTGCCCCCCCCCCCCAAAAAAAATCACCCAGAGTACCCGTCAAAGTAACAGAAGTTCCCGCCCAAGGCCACCAAATTGCCCCCAAGGTCACCCAAGTTGACACCACCTAACTTCAAGGTCGCACAAAGTGCCCCCAAGGTCACCCTGAGTGCCCCTCAAAGTCACCAATGTACCACCCAAAGTCACCAAAGTGCCCCCAAGGTCAAACAAAGTGCCCCCCCCCCCAAGGTCACCCAGAGTGCCCCCAGGGTCAGCGAGGGTGCCCCCCCCCCCCCAAAGGCACCAAAGTGCCCCCCCCCCCCCCCAAGGTCATCAAAGTGCCACCCAAGGTCACCCAAGTTGACCACATCTGAACACCAAGGTCACAAAAAGTGCCCCCAAGGTCAGCCAGAGTGCCCCCAAAGTCACGAAAGTGCCCCCCAGGTCACCGAAGTGCCAGCAAGGTCACTCAAGTTGACAACATTTGACCCCTAAGGTCACAAAATGCCTCCAAGACCGCCGAAGTTTCCCCCCCAAAGGTCAATCAAATTGACCTCACTGAACGCCCTATAGTCACTACATCAACCCCAAAGGTCACCAAAAATGACCCCTAACCTCATTTTGTGATACCAAAATCTATTAGAGTGGATTTCGAAAGATCCTTCAAACTGAATCAACCTACACAAACGGCTGCTCAATACAAAGTTTGAGAAAATGAAGACAAATTTGGGAGAAAAAGGAAAGTGAGTAATGGCAAGCTAAACATCAGTAGCACCGTCAAACTTTTTAGACAACGATTCTAGACAACGCAGTTACTATTTCGAGAGATCAAAAAACAAATTTCTGACTATCTGTGACCTGAAAAAATCTCACAAACATATCAGGAGTTCAAAAAGCTCAAGGAGCAAGCCGAAGTACTGGTTGACGTCCTGATGCAATCCGAGAGCACTCAAGTGGTTGAACCTCTCGAAGAAGCGGAAGAGCTCACGTCGATGAAAATTAAAATTATGCAAACCGTCAAACAGCACGAGATCACAAAGAGACAGCTTCGGTCGAGAGCAAGCAGCCGCTCATCAGTACGCAGCCACCTATCAACTGCGTCCAAAGCTGAGAGTAGAAAAGAGAATAGAACTAATGATAGTCAACACAACCAAAAGGGTTTGTTCGGGCACACCTTTGATGTAGCTCAGAACCAAGACAAAATTGATGAACAGTCCAATAATTTTGTCAACTCGATAAAAAACAGCGCTCTTTACGAGCCAAGAAATAGAAAAATTCCAAGAGTTGTATCATCCAATGAGGACAAGCAAAACAAGGATCAAAACCCAGCCGAACCAGACAAAACGTCACAGCTAGATCAACCTGGAGTTTCTGATATTTTTCAGCTTCAATGATCGGGCGGTCATAATATATCAAAAAAGAATCCGAAAGCTTTAGTCTCTAGCAACCAGATAACTACGCGGACAAGTCGAGACCATCCATTCAATTCCAGGACGATAACGAGACCTCATGATATCAGTAAATTTTTCCTGCTGATCAACAACAAAGAAATCAATCTCTATTGAGGCAACAAGAACTTCCCAGGCAGTTGAACAAAAACGTCGACAATAGATCAACTTTGATCATACCCCTGGATGAATCGCCTACAAGTAGGACTATGCCACAAACAACGAACGAGATCTCAACTCCTCCAAATATTAGCTGTAGTCTTCAACTAACGCAAAAACGTGTTGGAGAGGCTCCTACAAATCGTAAAACGAGCTCTTCTCTTGAATCTGGGATCTGCAAAGTTGGCAAGGGACGTCTTCTCCAGCATTGTTATTGAAACAGAGAGTCTTGTCAACGCAAGACCTTTAACACATGTTAGAAGTGGCATCGAGGACGAGGACCCGTTGACATCCAACCACTTTCTGATCGGTATAGAGTTTCCCAATGTCCCAGCCTGAGTCTTCAAAGAGATTCCAACAATCCAGACGCAGACGTGGACACAAGTGCGACAACAACTCGAAGCAATCTGGAAAAAACTTCTAAAAAAGTACATTCCAAACCTGAACACCAGGAAGAAGTGAACAAAGCCTGATGCCAAGTTGGAAGTAAATGACGTTGTTTGGGTTTTGGAAGAATGGACCCCTAGAGGAATATGGCCCCTAGGACACGTGACAAGAACGTTCACCGGCCCCGACAAAACAGTTAGGTCATGTGAAGTAACAAATGCTTTAGGTTTTTTAACTCGGCCAGCTGTTAAACATGCACATGTTTTCCCAAAACCCAGCCCCGGCAGGTTAGGTAGGCCCCGAGAATGTTATCGATGTGATAAACTTTATGTATATTTTAACCGCCTAGATGCTGTATACTTGATTTCTCAGACAAGTTTGAATCATAATTATCGAAAGCAGGCTAAACAAAGGTGCACGTGGCGAAACAAAAAAATGATTGAATAAAGAAATTGAAATCAGGATTCTATTTTTGAAACAACAAAATCCAAGGAATTGAAGAAGAAAATCGACAACGGCAACTCCTACGAATGGCACCAGACGGCCCTTTTTACACACTATGCTTTCAATTTACTCAAAAATTGCTTTAGCCTGCCCAAATAATTGCATTTGTTACGGATCCTTGCATGCTACAAAAGTAAATTTCTTTCTGACTTGTTTGACTGTAAAATGTGTAATGCTCTTCTAAAGTACTTAATATTAATTTAGACTTTGTAAAATTTCCAAGGCAGTTCCGACGAGCAGTCGGGGAAAGTCTGAGTTACTCTTCAGCAAAATATCTAGCGCCTCCCAGTTTCCAGTTTCCTGTCTCCTGTCATTGACGCAGGATCAACTGTTTTGACCCCTTTTTATAATGATCATTTAGACACAGAAAGATGGCCGCTGAAAGCTGGTTAGAAATCTCTGGTCTAGAAACTTGTCCTACTGACCCAGCAGAAAATGTCTCAACAACGCTCGTGAAGGAAAATGCCAAAAAAATAATTACTCAAAAATTAATTACTCAAAAACTCCAAATTTAACATATGAGGAATACGCCAACATGCAGGATGTTCTTTGGATTTGTACGTATTGCAGCAATCAACAGACAGAGGGGCTGGTTGAGGGGATGAAATTGTTCAAAAGGTATATGGATGGCTGTATCTGCACAGTTCGTGGTGACCCGGACGAGTACTTAATATTTGCAAATTCAATACAAAAAAACCTGCAATGTATCTTGAAAAAAGTAAACACGGAAGATAATTTGGCTTTTCTTGACTTCAACGTAATATGAGCAGCGAAGAAAACTTCTCATGGATATCAAAAACCAATTGAAACAGGAATAATACTGAATTTTTGCAGCTGTGCACCGCTTCAGTATAGAAAAATGTGATTCAAGTACCTGTTCACAGGGTTTTTATTGCAGCATCCAATTGACTGACCTTCGATCAGGCACCTGAAGAAAACAACACATGCGGAACCAAAATTCAGTATCTAGATGAATGGTCTTCAAACAAGTGAACCAGACCAATAAAAGGATAATACTTGGCAGTAAAGAAAAATTGAAAACAACACAAGAAAAACATCCAAAAAACGAAACCACATCTCATCATAAACTCATAATTTTTTTACAACAAAAAGGCAACCCTACTCAAAATTTCGTTAAACTTGTACAAGTTTTCCCAAAACCAGCCCCGGCAGGTTAGGTAGGCCCCGAGAATGTTATTGATGTGATAAATCTTATGTATATTTTAACCGCCTAGATGCTGTAAACTTGATTTCTCAGACAAGTTTGAATCATAATTATCGAAAGCAGGCTAAACAAAGGTGCACGTGGCGAAAAAAAAAATGATTGAATAAAGAAATTGAAATCAGGATTCTATTTTTGAAACAACAAAATCCAAGGAATGAAAGAAGAAAGACGACAATGGCAACTCCTACGAACGGGACCAGACGGCCATTGTCACACACAAGGCTTTCAATTTACTCAAAAATCGCTTTAGCCTGCCCAAATAATTGCATTTGTTACGGATCATTGCATGCTACAAAAATGAAGTTCTCTCTGATTTCTTTGACTGTAAAATGTGTAGTGCTCTGTCTAAAGTAATTAATATTAATTTTAACTATGTAAAACTTCCAAGGCTGTTCCAACGGGCAGTCGGGGAAGGTCTGAGTTTGTCATCAGAAAAATTTATAGCGCCTGCCAGTTTCCTGTCTCCTGTCATTGACGCAGGATCAACTGTTTTGACCCCTTTTTGTAATGATCATTTAGACAAAGAAACATGGCCAAGGAAAGCTGTTTAGAAATCACTGCTCTAGAAACTTGTCCTACTGACCCAGCAGAAAATGTCTGAACAACGCTCGTGAAGGAGATTGCCAATAAAAATTGAATACTCAAAAAGTAATTACACAAAAATTAATTATATATAAATTGTGAAGCGGATTGCTAACAAAAGAATCATTACTTTAAAAATAATTACTCGAAAATAATTACTCAAAAACTCCAAATTTAACAAATGAGGAATACGCCAACATGCAGGATGTTGTTTAGATTTGTACGTATTGCAGCAATCAACAGACAGAGGGGCTGGTTGAGGGGATGAAATTGTTCAAAAGGTATGTGGATGGCTTTATCTGCACAGTTCGTGGTGACCCGACGAGTACTTAAAATTTGCAAAAAATCAATACCCAAAAACCTGCAAGGTATCTTGAAAAAAGTAAACACGGAAGATAATTTGGTTTTTCTTGACTTCATCGTAAATATGAGCAGCGAAGAAAACTTCTCATGGGTATCAAAAACCATCTGAAGCAGGAATAATACTGAATTTTTGCAGCTGTGCACCGCTTCAGTATAAAAAAATGTGATTCAAGTAACTGTTCACAGGATTTTCATTGCAGCATCCAATTGACTGATCTTCGATCAGGCACCTGAAGAAAACAAGACATGCCGGACCAAAATTCAGTATCCAGATGAATGGTCTTCAAAAAAGTGAACCAGACCAATAAAAGGATAGTAATTGGCAGTAAAGAAAAATTAAAAACAACACCAGAAAAGCATCCGGAAAACGAGACCACATCTCGTCATAAACTCATATTTTTTCTACAATACAAAGGCAACCCTACTCAAAACTTCGTTAATTTGCACAAGTTTTCCCAAAACCAACCCCGGCAGGTTAGGTAGGCCCCGAGAATGTTATTGATGTGATAAATCTTATGTATATTTTAACCGCCTATATGCTGTAAACTTGATTTCTCAGACAAGTTCGAATCATAATTATCGAAAGCAAGCTAAACAAAGGAGTACGTGGCGAAACAAAAAAAATGATTGAATAAAGAAATTGAAACAAGGGTTCTGTTTTTGAAACAACAAAACCCAAAAAATGGAAGAAGAAAAACGACAACGGCAACTTCTACGAACGGGACCTAGTAGTGCCTACCACGAGCCAGCACGACCCAGCAGTGCCCGCCACGAGCCAGCACGACCCAACAGTGCCCGCCACGAGCCAGCAAAACCCCACCAGTGCCCGCCATGAGCCAGCACGACCCCGGTAGTGCCCACCACGAGCCAGTGCGACCCAGCAGTGACCACCATGAGCTAGCACGACCCAGCATTGACCACCAGGGGCCAGCATGACCCCAGTAGTGCCCGCAACGAGCCAGCACGACCCAGCAGTGCCCGCCACAAGCCAGCACGACCCCACCACTGCCCGCCACGATCCATCACGACCCAGAAGTGCCCACCACGAGCTTACACGACCCCAGTAGTGCCAACCACGACCCAGCAGTGCCCACAACGAGTCCGAAGGAGCCCAGTGGTGCCTATCACGATCTAGCACGACACAGCAGTGCCGCTATGAGCGAGCACGAACCCAGCAGTGCCCGCCACGAGCCAGCACGACCCCAGTAGTGCTCGCCACGAGCCAGCACAACCCAGCAATGAACGCCATCAGCCAGCACGACCCACCAAAGTCACTCAAGTTGTCCTCACTTGATCCTCAAGGTCAACCAAAGTGCTCCCCAAGGTCACTCAAAGAGCCCCTAATGTCACAAAAAAGTGCCCCCAAAGTCAACCAGAGTGCCCGCCAAAGTCACAGAAGTGCCCCCAATGTGCCCCCCATCGCCACCCAGAGTGCCCCCCCCCAAGTCACCAATGTACCACCCAAAGTCACCAAAGTGCCCCCAAGGTCATTAAAGGTGCCCAGTGCCCCCAAGGTCATTAAAGGTGCCCCCCAAGGTCCCCCAGAGTACCCACCAAAGTCACAGAAGTGCCCCCCAGCACGACCCCGGCAGTGTCCGCCATGAGCCAGCACGACCCAGCAGTGACCGCCATGAGCCAGGACAACCCAGCGTTGACCACCACGAGCCAGCACGACCCCAGTAGTGCCCGCAACGAGACAGCATGACCCAGCGGTGCCGCCACTAGCCAGCACAACCGCAGCAGTGCCCGCCACGAGCCACCACGACCCAGAAGTGCCCATCAGGAGCCCGAAGGAGCCCAATAGTGACACCACCTAACTTCAAGGTCGCACAAAGTGCCCCCAAGGTCACCCTGAGTGTCCCTCAAAGTCACCAATGTACCACCCAAACTCACCAAAATGCTCCCCAAGGTCACTCAGAGAGCCCCTAAGGTCACAAAAAAGTGCCCTCAAAGTCACCCAGAGTACCCGTCAAAGTCACAGAAATGCCCCCCAAGGACACCAAAGTGCCCCCAAGGTGCCCCCCAAACAATGTGCCCCCCATCGCCACCCAGAGTGCCCCCCAAAGTCAACAATGTACCACCCAAAGTCACTGAAGTGCCCGCAAGGTCATTAAAGGTTCCCCCCAAGGTCCCCCAGAGTACCCACCAAAGTCACAGAAGTGCCCCCAGCACGACTCCAGCAGTGCCCGCCATGAGCAAGTACAACCCAGCAATGAACGCCATCGGCCAGCACGACCCAACAAGGTCACTCAGTTTGTCCTCACCTGATCCTCAAGGTCAATCAAAGTGCTCCCCAAGGTCACTCAGAGAGCCCCTAAGGTCACAAAAAAGTGCCCCCCCCCAAAAAAAAAAAATCACCCAGAGTACCCGTCAAAGTAACAGAAGTTCCCGCCCAAGGCCACCAAATTGCCCCCAAGGTCACCCAATTGACACCACCTGACACCAAGGTCACACAAAGTGCCCCCAAAGTCACCAAAGTGCCCCCAAGGTCAAACGAAGTGCCCCCCCCAAGGTCACCCAGAGTGCCCCCAGGGTCAGCCAGGGTGCCCCCCAAAGGCACCAAAGTGCCCCCCAAGGTCATCAAAGTGCCTCCAAGTCACCCAAGTTGACTACATCTGAACACCAAGGTCACAAAAAGTGCCCCCAAGGTCACCGAGAATGCCCCCAAAGTCATGAAAGTGACCCCCAGGTCACCGAAGTGCCAGTAAGGTCACTCAAATTGACAACACTTGACCCCTAAGGTCACAAAAAAACCTCCAAGATCGCCGAAGTGTCCCCCCCAAAGGTCAATCAAATTGACCTCACTGAACGCCCTATAGTCACTACATCAACCCCAAAGGTCACCAAAAATGACCCCTAGCCTCATTTTGTGATACCAAAATCTATTAGAGTGGATTTTGAAAGATCCTTCAAACTGAATCAACCTACACAAACGGCTGCTCATTACAAAGTTTGAGAAAATGAAGACAAATTTGGGAGAAAAAGGAAAGTGAGTAATGGCAAACTAAACATCAGTAGCATCGTCAAACTTTTTAGACAACGATTCTAGACAACGCAGTTACTATTTCGAGAGATCAAAAAACAAATTTCTGACTATCTGTGACCTGAAAAAATCTCACAAACATATCAGGAGTTCAAAAAACTCAAGGAGCAAGCCGAAGTACTGGTTGACGTCCTGATGCAATCCGAGAGCACTCAAGTGGTTGAACCTCTTGAAGAAGCGGAAGAGCTCACGTCGATGAAAATTGAAATTATGCAAACCGTCAAACAGCACGAGATCACAAAGAGACAGCTTCGGTCGAGAGCAAGCAGCCGCTCATCAGTACGCAGCCACCTATCAACTGCGTCCCAAGTTGAGAGTAGAAAAGAGAATAGAACTAATGATAGTCAACACAGTCAAAAGGGTTTGTTCGGGCACACCTTCGATGTAGCTCAGAACCAAGACAAAATTGATGAACAGTCCAATAATTTTGTCAACTCGATAAAAAACAGCGCTCTTTACGAGCCAAGAAATAGAAAAATTCCAAGAGTTGTATCATCCAATGAGGACAAGCAAAACAAGGATCAAAACCCAGCCGAACCAGACAAAACGTCACAACTAGATCAACCTGGAGTTTCTGATATTTTTCAGCTTCAATGATTGGGCGGTCATAATATATCAAAAAAGAATCCGAAAGCTTTAGTCTCTAGCTACCAGATAACTACGCGGACAAGTCGAGACCATCCATTCGATTCCAGGACGATAACGAGACCTCATGATATCAGTAAATTTTTCCTGCTTATCAACAACAAAGAAATCAATCTCTATTGAGGCAACAAGAACTTCCCAGGCAGTTGAACAAAAACGTCGACAATAGATCAACTTTGATCATTTCTCTGGATGAATCGCCTACAAGTAGGACTATGCCACAAACAACGAACGAGGTCTCAGCTCCTCCAAATATTAGCTGTAGTCTTCAACTAACACAAAAATGTGTTGAAGAGGCTCCTACAAATCGTAAAACGAGCTCTTCTCTTGAATCTGGGATCTGCAAAGTTGGCAAGGGACGTCTTCTCCAGCATTGTTATTGAAACAGAGAGTCTTGTCCACGCGAGACCTTTAACACACGTTAGAAGTGGCATCGAGGACGAGGACCCGTTGACATCCAACCACTTTCTGATCGGTATAGCGTTTCCCAATGCCCCATCGTGTGTCTTCAAAGAGTTTCCACCAATCCAGACGAAGACGTGGACACAAGTGCGACAACAACTCGAAGCAATCTGGAAAAGACTTCTAAAAGAGTACATTCCAAACCTGAACACCAGGAAGAAGTGAACAATGCCTGATGCCAAATTGGAAGTAAGTGACGTTGTTTGGGTTTTGGAAGAATGGACCCCTAGAGGAATATGGCCCTAGGACGCGTGACAAGGACGTTCACCGGCCCCGACAAATCAGCTATGTCATGTGAAGTAACAAATGCTTTAGGCTTTTTAACTCGGCCAGCTGTTAAACATGCACATGTTTTCCCAAAACCAGCCCCGGCAGGCTAGGTAGGCCCCGAGAATGTTATCGATGTGATAAATCTTATGTATATTTTACCCGCCTCAATGCTGTAAACTTGATTTCTCAGACAAGTTCGATTCATAATTATCGAAAGCAAGCTAAACAAAGGTACACGTGGCCAAACAAAAAAATGATTGAATAAAGAAATTGAAACAAGGATTCTGTTTTTGAAACAACAAAACCCAAGGAACGAAAGAAGAAAGACGACAATGGCAACTCCTACGAACGGGAGCAGACGGCCATTGTCACACACTATGCTTTCATTTTACTCAAAAATTGCTTTAGCCTGCCCAAATAATTGCATTTGTTACGGATCATTGCATGCTACAAAAGTAAAGTTCTTTCTGACTTGTTTGACTGTAAAATGTGTAATGCTCTTCTAAAGTAATTAATATTAATTTTGACTTTGTAAAATTTCCAAGGCAATTCCGACGAGCAGTCGGGGAAAGTCTGAGTTACTCTTCAGCAAAATATATGGCGCCTCCCAGTTTCCAGTTTCCTGTCTCCTGTCATTGACGCAGGATCAACTGTTTTGACCCCTTTTTGTAATGATCATTTAGACACAGAAAGATGGCCGCTGAAAGCTCGTTAGAAATCTCTGGTCTAGAAACTTGTCCTACTGACCCAGCAGAAAATGTCTCAACAACGCTCGTGAAGGAAAATGCCAAAAAAAATAATTACTCAAAAATTAATTACTCAAAAACTCCAAATATAACAAATCAGGAATACAGACAGAGGGGCTGGTTGAGGGGATGAAATTGTTCAAAAGGTATGTGGATGGCTTTATCTGCACACCTTGTTGTGACCCGGACGAGTACTTAATATTTGCAAATTCAATACACAAAAACCTGCAATGTATCATGAAAAAAGTAAACACGGAAGATAATTTGGCTTTTCTTGACTTCAACGTAAATATGAGCAGCGAAGAAATCTTCTCATGGGTATCAAAAACCAACTGAAACAGAAATAATACTGAATTTTTGCAGCTGTGCACCGCTTCAGTATTTAAAAAAATGTGATTCAAGTAACTGTTCACAGGGTTTTTATTGCAACATCCAATTGGTTGGCCTTCGATCAGGCGCCTGAAGAAAACAAGAAATGCCGGACCAAAATTTAGTATCCAGATGAATGGTCTTCAAAAAGTGAACCCGACCAATAAAAGGATAATAATTGGCAGTAAATAAAAATTGAAAACAACACCAGAAAAGCATCTAAAAAACGAGACCACATCTCATCATAAACTCATAATTTTTCTACAATACAAAGGCAACCCAACTCAAAACTTCGTTAAACTTGCACAAGTTTTCCCAAAACCAGCCCCGGCAGGTTAGGTAGGCCCCGAGAATGTTATTGATGTGATAGATCTTATGTATATTTTAACCGCCTAGATGCTGTAAACTTGATTTCTCAGACAAGTTTTAATCATAATTATCGAAAGCAAGCTAAACAAAGGTGCACGTGTCGAAACAAAAAAAATGATTGAATAAAGAAATTGAAACCAGGATTCTATTTTCGAAACAAAAAAATCCAAGGAATGGAAGAAGAAAGACGACAATGGCAACTCCTACGAACGGGACCAGACGGCCATTGTCACACACAAGGCTTTCAATTTACTCAAAAATCACTTTAGCCTGCCCAAATAATTGCATTTGTTACGGATCATTGCATGCTACAAAAATGAAGATCTTTCTGACTTTTTTGACTGTAAAATGTGTAATGCTCTGTCTAAAGAAATTAATATTAATTTTAACTATGTAAAACTTACAGGGCTGTTCCAACGGGCAGTCGGGGAAAGTCTGAGTTTGTCATCAGAAAAATTTATAGCGTCTGCCAGTTTCCTGTCTCTTGTCATTGACGCAGGATCAATTGTTTTGACCCCTTTTTGTAATGATCATTTAGACACAGAAAAACGGCCGCTGAAAGCTGTTTAGAAATCACTGGTCTAGAAACTTGTCCTACTGACCGAGCAGAAAATGTCTGAACAACGCTCGTGAAGGAGAATGCCAGAGAAAATTGAATAGAAAGATTGAAAAAATTGAAAGAAAAAGTAATTTAACAAAAATTAATTATTTATAAATTGTGAAGGGGATTGCTAACAAAAGAATCATTACTTTAAAAATAATTACTCGAAAATTAATTACTCAAAAACTCCAAATATAACAAATGAAGAATACGCAAAATGCAGGATGTTGTTTGGATTTGTACGTATTGCAGCAATCAACAGACAGAGGGGCGGGTTGAGGGGATGAAGTTGTTCAAAAGGTATGTGGATGGCTTTATCTGCACAGTTCGTGGCGACCCGGACGAGTACTTAATATTTGCAATTTCAATACACAAAAACTTGCAATGTATCTTGAAAAATGTAAAAACGGAAGAAAATTTGGCTTTTCTTGACTTGAACGTAAATATGAGCAGCGAAGAAAGCTTCTCATGGGTATCAAAAACCAACTGAAACAGGAATAATACTGAATTTTTGCAGCAATGCACCACTTCAGTATAAAAAATGTGATTCAAGTAACTGTTCACAGGGTTTTTATTGCAACATCCAATTGGTTGACCTTCGATCAGGCGCCTGAAGAAAACAAGACATGCCGGACCAATATTCAGTATCCAGATGAATGGTCTTCAAAAAAATGAACCAGACCAATAAAAGGATAATAATTGGCAGTAAAGAAAAATTGAAAACAACACCAGAAAAACATCCAAAAAACAAGACCACATCTCATCATAAACTCATAATTTTTCTACAATACAAAGGCAACCCTACTCAAAACTTTGTAAGCAAATAGAAGAGCTTATGCAATTTGCAAATGATTTCCATAACGCAAGAGTTAAGATCATTCCTTACCACCCTAAGATCACCTTTCGATAGAGATCTGAAATCCCACTTTGTATATGTGATGAATTGTAATGGATGCAAATCAGACAAGCCGACATGTTACCATTAGGATATCAGAACATCAACAGAAGGACTTGCAGGTTGGTCAAAATCTTGCTGAATGTAGTGGCTCCACAAATGAGATTGAATGGAAAATTCTGGATGGCTGTCGCACAGTAGAAAAGCTCACGACCATCGAAGCTATATACATCAGCAAGTTGAAGATGAGACTGAACACATGCGTTAAATATAGAGGGCGGGAACTCAGGCTAAAATAATAGTTCGAATCATAATTTTTGTTTGGGAAAGAAAAAAAGGTCAATAAAATTATTCTGCATGACAAAATAAATTTTGCAAAACTCTCACAAGAGGGAGAGCTAGGGTGAGGGCAAATTTGGAGTAACCTGAGAAATAGAAAACATGACAAACTCGAAAAATCAGGAATGGGAAGGCTTTTAAAGATATTGATAACAGCTGTATATATGAGTTGTAAATAAGCTAATTATTGTACAAATGAAAAAAAAATTGATCCAGTTTTTTGAGGTAGTTCATATTACTGTTTAAATTTCGGTCGCAGAAAATGTAAATACAAATTTGATTTATTTTTTAACATTTTTTGTAGCAGTTTTAACCTGACAGTGAACATAATATTTGAAAACGTTTGTTTTTTATATCACAATTAATTTTAATACGCAAATTAGGTTCTTAAATATTAATAACCAAGTATGGAAGATTTGATGTAAACCGTTTTAATTCCTTTCAGAGCAAGTTTGCTGTATGATGATTAAAAGTCTTACGTTGCAAAAATATAAAGCTGAAGCTTGCTGACCAGCGGCTCGTAATTGCTATAGGTTTATGAGTAAGTGCCAGACTTTGTACAGAACATATATATGTCTGTGGAAAAAGGTTCAAGTAAGTGAACTTCATTGCTTGACTTGTTTTAAGTGCAAGAGAAGGTTGTAGAGACATGCGAAACCCAATGCACTTATTACGCAGACTCCTGCTTCTCTAATTTTCTATCCGCTCTGGAGTCAACCCGGGGTCGAAGGTCCTCCCAAAAATCCTCCCATTTTATTGGAAGTGTCGGGGATAATTCGTCTATGGGGGGTAAATTGATGTAAGAGTGTGGGGGTAATTTGTTCAGAGGGGGTAAAATGATGTAAGAGTTGGGCTGCCAAGGGGGGTAAAATGGTGTAAGAGTGAGGGGGTAATTTGTTCTGAGGGGATAAAATGATGTAAGAGTGAGGGGGTAATTTGTTGAGAGGGGGCAATTCTAACAATTATTATTCATTTATATATATATATATATATATATATATATATATATAAATATATATATATATATATATATATATATATATATATATATATATATATAGAATGTCAGGAGATGGGCAAGCATTGATGGTCTGGACGTTAAGGCGACGCAGCTGAGGGTACAGAAGTTGTGAGTTCAAGACTGGCAGTCTTCAGATATGGGCGCTAAAACAATGTAAGATTGAGGGTGTTAAATGATGCAAGAGTTGGGCTGCCAAGGGGGGTAAATTGATGTAAGAATGGGGCTGCAAAGAGTGGATTTTTTAGGAAAATGAAGGTCAAAACACTTACGTCTTTCTGGGCTGCATTGGGCTTCCAAGGGTGGTAAAACGGAGTAAGAGTGAGGGGGTAAAAGGCAAATTAACCCCCCCCCCCACTCTTACATCTTTTTGGTCTGTCAGGGGGAGTAAAACGATGTAAGATTTCGGGGGTAATTTCACCATTACCCCCGCACTCTTACATCGTTTTACCACCCTTGACAGACAAAAAAGATGTAAGAGTGGGGGTTAATTTGTCTTTTACCATTTTACACCATTTTACCCCCGTTGGAAGCCCAATGCAGCCCAGAAAGATGTAAGAGTTTTGAGCTGCATTTTCCCAAAAACTCTCCCATTGCAGCCCCCCTTTTACTTCATTTTGGGCGGAAAAATTCAACCCGGGACTCAATTGTTTGGGTGTGAAGGCGAAACACCTGATGGCATAACATTTTTACTCTTGAAACGGCGAGACAACTAATTTTGGACGCCATTATTGTCGATTCGTTGCCGCCAATTTGCCCGAAGCTGGCTCTATAGCTAATTCGGTATCGGCTGCCTCTGATGCAGCAAAAAAAGCTACGAGTAAGCGCAATTTGTAGGGGATGGCTAGTATTCCAGCCGCTAGCATTCGAAGTACAAGGTTCTCGACGACCGAGTACAGAACGCTCTTGCTCTTTGAAGCAATTTTGTATGATGCTCAATGAGAACTCTGCTGAGAATTGGGAAACCTGTTTTTGAAACAAGGAAATTCCCTTGTAAAGCAAGTTGGCAATAAGGTGCTCGGAACCGATAGCGAATAAACATTTTTTTAAGAATTCTTTTATGCAATTTTATTTGTTTTTTTGAGGACACTGAAACGTTTGTTTTTGTTTGCACTTTGTTGTTGATTTTATAAATGATCTTTTCTTTGGAGATTATTTAAAAATTGAAATTAAATTTGATAAAAGATTTTAATTCAAATTTTAATTAAAAATTAGTTTATAATTGTTCGTCTGATATTTTTCTCCGTTTTAAACGAATGGGCTTTTATTGATAACATCCCCAATGTGTGATATCATAAATACTGTCTATTTCGTTTAGAAAAAAACAGTATATAAAGAGTATGCACCAGAAAATTGAAGCTGGAAAATTTTTAATTGATATTGCAAAAATTGTATCTATAGAAAAATGATATAAATTAGCAAAAACATAATTTGTTTTTTTTTCTTAGGCTCAAATTTATTTCTTAGGTTGTTTTTGGTTTTAATCATTTTAAATACGTCCATGTTTTGAATGACAACCACTGATGATAGAAGAAATTGCTAGGCCTTCAGAATCAACAGAATCTCTAGATACTATTCAAGTGTGAAGGAACTGCTTGGAGCAATGCACAGTGATATTGACTACAAGGTTCTCATTTGACAACTCACAAAAGATGAAATACATTTCTTGAATGAAGACACGCCTCTTCTTTAAAAACGCTGAATTACATTCAAAAACTTAAATCTTAAAATCTTGTCGACAGCAGAAAAACACTTTGAACAGAATTCTTGGCGAAAAACAAAAAAATTGCCAAGAAATTAAAGCAAAAGTTAATTGGGTTCCAAATCAAAGCACGGATAACTAACAAGACAGATGAGAGACAAATTGTTAATTCGGCCTAAAACAATAACAAAACTTTAATGAACATCAAAGTCTCATGGTCTCATGGTTGTTTGTCTTTTTTTTAAGTCATTGGTTTTTCATTAAAAAAAGAAAACGTTTCTCAAACAACAAAGTTTTTAAAAGATTGCTCACTGTACAGCAAACAAGCAGGACAAAATCTATCTGAAAAAATGGGCCTTCAATAAACTTCTGAAGATCGATTCCGATTACGAAAGTTCGTTTGGATTCTACAAACATCTTCCAATTTTGGTGACGTGTACTTCTATTTGGCTATGATGCTACGTTATGCTTAAAACCATTGAAATCAAACCGCAAGGAGGTAAGAGTATATATAACCTAGTGAAGTTAAGCCTATCTGATAAAAAAAATAGAAAAAGCTTTTGAGGAATACGTTTGAAAGGATTCAAAGTGGTTGCATCAAAAATGAACTCAAGATTCACATAATAAAGCTAATTTATGACAATCAAAAACACGCTTTTGACTGACTACAATTCTCATGCTTTATCATCAACGTTTGGAGCATTGGTTCTGCTATGAAACGATTACAACTCACAACCTCTTCATCTCAACATTGTTCACAAGTTGTTAGTCTAATGGAAACTTGGCTTGATACTGATTTTGACTCAAAATTTAATTTTGATAGTAAATACACTGTAGCAGCCTTGGCTAACGGAGAGAAGGGTAGACTTGGCAAGGAGTACATTCTACATAGGAATCTTGTATTTATCAGCGTCGCGAAAAGTTGATAATTTCATATTTGTTGATGAAGTAAAAGACGTTAATTATTGTTTTCTTGAAGTGAAATGAGTTTATTTTGTACCCTAATTATTGACGTTTTTGGATGATCTTTTTCACGTCTAAAAAACATAACTCATTCTGATTCTGTTCGTCCCACACAATAATTGATTTCAATTGAGGCAAACAGATCGTTAACAATTATCGGTAAAATCATGAGATGTAGATGTGCTGACAGAACTTGACACTACAGTTTATCTTGATCAGTTTGCCTTATACAGTGCTGGTGCATCAAGTTAGTTTCGTTTTTTTATTTGACTAAAAAATGAGGTCCTTTTTTCCGAATTCTGCTTCAAAAGCACAAAAAGTAAAGGGTACTTGTACTCTGCAAATATCTTTTTTGCTTTTTGTTAAGCAAATCCATCAACCTGCAGTCGTTTTTTGAAAATTGTGACTGTTTTGCTCAAGTTAAAAGAGCTGTGCTTTGCAACAGAATATGTTTCAACCAAATTTTTTAAACGTTTTTGGTAAAATCCTTGACAAAATACCTGTTGATTTTTCTTAGACGGTACAGATAGTTTAATTTGTTATGTAACAAACTTTTTCAAGGAATTACTGAAACTTCAGCGTATTCAAAATAATGGAAGATATAATGAAATGGGATGTAAATCTCCTATTTGATTTTACGTTCTTGGTAGTAACCTTCGTACATTTTCCCTAGTGTTTGAGAGTCTTTTTCATTGCTCATTATCTTTTTAGTTAATTACAGAATCTTTCCTCGTCACTTCGGATTCAGAAAAAAAGCGTTCTCAAACAACAAAACTTATATCTTGATGAAATTGACAAAGCTCATTATAGTGGTGATGTATTTTGCCTAAATCTTGTTCAGCAAATATTTTGATTGCGTTCAACACTAAACAGTGTAACAAAATTAGCTGGCGTTCGCATTTGTGGAATCTTATTATGATTGTAACGTAATAATTAACAAAACAAGAACAGCGTGTCAAGTCCTATAAGTCTAAAACGCTTAGTTTTTTATTTGTCTTAAATTTTAGTGATTTTCTATATAATGAGAAAAATGGTCATCAATTACACTCCCTCAAAAACTCAGGAAATCAGAAAATTAGAATTTATCTTATTAAGAAATCCAAATAAATACGCTAATTTAACTCGTATTGATCAGATTCTTGTAATGTACATCAATGTCGGTTTGTTATATGCAGCAGTTTAAGTATCTTAAATTTCTGAATCAAAGTTTGACGGGCAATTCTGCTGTAAGTGCTATGCAACTCATCCAAAATTATTTCAATCAAGACTTGCAAAGCTTGTCGAAACCGAGTTAATTTTGAATGAAAACCCCTATATGGAAAAAGTCTTTCCAGAATTCTGAAACCAGGACTTTCCGTTCCGAAATTTTACTATTATCTAACTCCTGTCTTTTTAAAATTAAACTTAGACACTTTTAATTGCTTTTGTTGTTGAAAACATTAATAATCATTTTAGATTTTTAATCTGACTTTTTTCAAACAAAATGCTTCAAGATTCAATTATACTTCTTAATATCACAACTTTTACTAATTTGAAACATTTATTGCACCACGCTACGGTTAGCCTTTCGTTCCGGTCATGTCCAAAACATCAAGAGAAGAAACATCAGGAGATAAATTGTTTTTTCTGCAAAATATTTCAAAACATGAGACAACCCTTTTATCGGATTTGATTTCGGTAAAAATTCCTGTTAATGTTAAGCTCTTATTTCATTGGGACGGGGCAATGTTTGCAAACAATTGCGGAAAACTTGAGACCAGTCTAAATTCAATAGCGGAGTTCCGCAAGGGTCTATACTGGGACTGCTATTTGTAAAAAATTCACTAGATGAAGTGTCCAAGTGTGAAAAGTTTGGATTTGCGGATGAATTAAAGATTGTTGCTTACTGTTTGCTTAGATAAGTTTTAACTATGAGTTCAATTTATATGTTGAGGTTCATCTATCTATATTTAGTAATCTACTAGTTATCTGACTTGATCTTCTCCTAAAATTATTATCCACTTTCTTGTGCCAATTTTCATAATTGTAATTAGCTCTTATGGCTTATTGTTTTTCCTCGATTATCAACTGTTTTAGAGTTTATTGGCAAGTTGATGTTGTATTTGTCGTTATTAATTGCCAAGAGGTAATGCTTTTGTTGTGTTCTGAGTCATCATATTTATATTTTACCGATTATCAGTTCTTTTTTGAGTCTTGCTGTTTTTTGCCAAGATCAGAAGAAATTAATTTGATAACAACGGCGCTGCCACAAAGGTCTTATTGAAGTGTTTATTTGGGCAGATCAATGACATAAAATATAAAAAGTCGGGGTCTGGGTATGTTATTGTTTCTAAACGTGAGGTGTTGGGCTTGAGATGGTTCATCCTGTGGACACAGTCATAGATGTAGTTATATGATTCACCTTTGTAAGTAAAATTTCCATATATTGACAAAATTGTCCTGTATTACACTCTTCTAACATGCCTCAAAAATGTTGTTGTCTTCAACTACTGTTTCAAATCAACTTAACATTGTACAAACCGTTTTTGTCAGCTTTTTTTTTACGGATGCGAGACTTGGTCTCCCTCATGAGTGGAAATAAGAAAAAATGAAAATTGAATGTTTTCTAATTAAGAAATCCAAATATAATTGCAAATTAAATTCGTGTCGAGAAGAATTTTGGAATGCAATTCATTGTCTGTTTGCTGCATGCCGCAGTTTAAAAATCTTACATTTCTAAACCAAAGGTTGACAGACAATTCTGATGTAAGTGCTATGCAAAACACCCATAGTGATTTCAATCAAGGCTTGCAAAATTTGTCGAAACCGAGTTTATTTTGAGTAGAAATCATATGTGGAATAAAAATTGTGTCCAGAACTCTGACGTGGGAAACTTTAGTGTTCAAACGTCGTACTTTTTTTTACTCCTACCTTTGGTTTTTTTAAAAAAAATCAAATTCCTTTAATTACTTTCGTTGTTGAAAAAAGTAACAATCACTTTAGGAGTTTATTCTAGCTTCTTTTGATTTAAAATGCCTCAAGAAACAATTAAATCTTTCATTATCACTACTACTGCAGCTAAATTGAAGGAAGTTTTGCACCATGCTACTGTTGAACTTTTTTTCCATTCATTTCCAAAAACCTCAAGAGAAAAACATTATACTTTTTACAAAATGAGATCAAAAACGAAACAACTTCTTTTATCAGTTTCGATTCTGGGTAAAAATTGCTGCAATTGATTTTGGGTATAAATTGCCAACATTTCTCGACTCGGTTAAACTCAATAGCTGAATTCCGCAAGAGTCTATACTGTGACTTTTCTGTTTTTTCATAAACGATTTACTAGATGAAATGTCCATTTCTGAAAAAATCCGATTTGCGGATGAATTGAAGATCATTGCATACTGTTTAGTTAGATAAGTTTTGTCTATGAGTTCACTTTATATGTTGAGAGTTCATCTATCTAGATTTGGTAACTGAATTGATCTACTCCTCAAATTATTATTCACTAGCTTGTGCCAGTTTTCAAATTTGTATTTACTTCGTAGGGCTTATTGTTTTTCCTCGATTATTCACTGTTTTAGAGTTTATTGGCAAGTTGATCTGGTAGAATCTTTTTTTGAAAAAATTAGCAGAAGCAAATTGTGCAAATGGAAATACCTTGTAAAAGCAATCAGTTTTAAGGTATTCAAATTTTTCGTTCATCTAATGTCCGAATTGTATAAAATCTAAGTGATTGCATTTTTCTCGATTCACTTTATCTTTTTTTTGTCTCAGTTTAACCTATGAAGATTTCATGGAACGCATAGTTTATGATAGTAGCCACGAACTCAACATACGCAGTGAGTTTCGTTTTTATATTCGCAGCCACTGACGTGTTTCGTTTGAGAAATTAGAATGCCTTCAGTGTTTCTCTGGAGTTAAAAGAGTCCATTTTCTGAACAAAGTCATGAGTTTACTTAAATGATTCTTTTAATTTTTGAGTGAAATTTCCATATACTGAGAAAAATTGTCATCCATCACACTCGTTTAACAACCCTCAAACTTTGTCGTCTTAACCTACTGCTTCAAACCAAGTTAACATTGTACAAATCGTTCGTTTTGTCAGCTCTCCTTTACGGATGCGATAATTGGTCGCCCTCATGCCTGCAAATCAAAAAATTAGAAGGTTTTCTTATTACTAAATCCAAAGAAGATTCGCTAAGTAAACTCGTATCGAGCAGACTTTTAGAATGTAAATCACTGTCAGCTAGCTGCATACAGCAGTTTAACGATCTGACAACTCTGAACCAAATGTTAAGGGGCAAATTCTGCTTTAAGTGCTATGCAACTCATCCAAAGTTATTTCAATCAGGACTTGCAAAGCTAGTCGAAACCGAGTTAACTTTGAATAAAACCTTAAAAGGAAAAAAAATCGGTCCAGAATTCTGAAACGAGGACTTTTAGTTCCGACATTTTACTATTTTTTACTCGATGTTTAAAGGACAAGTTCAATGTTTGTTGACCTTCGTTTCAAGGAAAAAAGCTGAGTAATTTCAGATGCAGGATAAACCAGGAAACTGAACAAGTTTTTTCACTTTATTTTGCTACGACGTTCGACATCCACTTGAGCGTCCCTAACGTCTCTTCCGATTATTAAGAATATCACTGCATTCCGCAGTTAGCGAGCCTTTTTCGTCAGTGAAAATTAGCGAGCCTTTTTCGTCAGAGACTGGCAGAGTTTCATTGTCTAGAAACTGATTTGAGCTCTTTAATTGGTGAGAGCGAACCGATTGCTTGCATGATAATATTACTTAGTGGTGTAATTTCTGGTGTTCCAAAATATGACCAATTGTGATACATTTGTTAATTTCTGTTTACATCTGCGTAATTGATGAAAAATTGATTTTAAAAACTATTTTATTGTGTTTGTATTATTCTACATTTCAAGCAACCTTGAAGCAACTTCTTTCTAACTTCAAGCAACCTAAGCAGTCTGTTTGGGGTTTGAACTAAAATGGGTGAACAATTATTATTATTATTATTATTATTATTATTATTATTATTATTATTATTATTATTATTATTATTATTATTATTATTACTATTATTATTATTATTATTATTGATATTATTATTATTATTATTATTATTATTATTATTATTATTATTATTATTATTATTATTATTATTATTATTATTATTATTATTATTATTATTATTATTATTATTATTATTATTATTATTATTATTATTATTATTATTATTATTATTATTATTATTATTATTATTATTATTATTATTATTATTATTATTATTATTATTATTATTATTATTATTATTATTTATTATTATTATTATTATTATTATTATTATTATTATTATTATTATTATTATTATTATTATTATTATTATTATTATTATTATTATTATTATTATTATTATTATTATTATTATTATTATTATTATTATTATTATTATTATTATTATTATTATTATTATTATTATTATTATTATTATTATTATTATTATTATTTATTATTATTATTATTATTATTATTATATTATTATTATTATTATTATTATTATTATTATTATTATTATTATTATTATTATTATTATTATTATTATTATTATTATTATTATTATTATTATTATTATTATTATTATTATTATTATTATTATTATTATTATTATTATTATTATTATTATTATTATTATTATTATTATTATTATTATTATTATTATTATTATTATTATTATTATTATTATTATTATTATTATTATTATTATTATTATTATTATTATTATTATTATTATTATTATTATTATTATTATTATTATTATTATTATTATTATTATTATTATTATTATTATTATTATTATTATTATTATTATTATTATTATTATTATTATTATTATTATTATTATTATTATTATTATTATTATTATTATTATTATTATTATTATTATTATTATTATTATTATTATTATTATTATTATTATTATTATTATTATTATTATTATTATTATTATTATTATTATTATTATTATTATTATTATTATTATTATTATTATTATTATTATTATTATTATTATTAGATTATTATTATTATTATTATTATTATTATTATTATTATTATTATTATTATTATTATTATTATTATTATTATTATTTATTATTATTATTATTATTAATTATTATTATTATTATTATTATTATTATTATTATTATTATTATTATTATTATTATTATTATTATTATTATTATTTATTATTATTATTATTATTATTATTATTATTATTATTATTATTATTATTATTATTATTATTATTATTATTATTATTATTATTATTATTATTATTATTATTATTATTATTATTATTATTATTATTATTATTATTATTATTATTATTATTATTAATTATTATTATTATTATTATTATTATTATTATTATTATTATTATTATTATTATTATTATTATTATTATTATTATTATTAAATTGACTTGGTACCCGCGATGCGGGAATCACTTTGTCAATTAATTACAAAAACAGGACCAATTAACAGGATACTCATAGTATTTAATGTTCAAATGCTTTAATTTCAACAGAGAGAGAGAGAGAGAGAGAGTTCAGCTGTTTCCGAAATAAAACTGTTGGACATGTCCAGTCAAAAGTTGAGAAGTCATTTCGCTGGGTGAGAACATTTGCATATTTCACAACTCTCAAGACAAAATACTCTTCCAATTTGACTGATGTCGTCCAATTAAAATTGGTCCTCAAAAAATGTTTTGCTGCAGAACGGTTACTGCGTGGTACCTTGAAAACTTTCCAAAAATCATCAAACTCAAGGGCAGTATCACAGTTGTAAATTTTGTTCAGCATAAGAAGATCATTTCGAACCAAAAGAAAACTGATTGGCAACAAATTGTTGTAAATGAGGCTCTGATTCTAGTCACTATCTGTAAAAAATTTCTTATTCAAAGCCCACTTGAGCGCTCGTCTTTGCAACTTTTCTAGTTTTCCGCAGTTTGGCCAATTCGAGAACCATACATTTGACGCGTAAAGGAGAATTGATAAAATGTAACTATTGTATAAACTTACTTTTACTCTCGTATTTGTAGAAAAGGGAACGTTTCTCTTCAAGAAAAAAAGCTTCTGTTGTGCCCTTGATAGCCGCTGAGTGATATGACTGTCCCATTTCAAATTATTAGTAATAACTATATCAAGATCATTCACCGAAGATTTGCATGTAATTTCTGTATCATCTGCATACAAGTGAACACTACACTGATCTAAATTTTTTACATCAAGACATATAGCTTCAAACTTTGCATTGTTGAATTCCATTCTGTTTTCTTTTGACCATTTGATAGCTTTGTTTAAATCATTTTGTAGCAGAAATAAAGTCACTTGACTTCCAATAATTTTTGTGTCATCGGCAAAAAAATATGTGCTGTTCTCCATTAGAGACGGAAGGTCGTTAATGTACACAGCAAACATAGAAACCGCAAACACTGAACCCTGTGGACCACCACTCGTAACAGTTAACTCTGACGAATAATCATCTTTAACAAACACGCACTGCGTTCTATTTGATAAATAATCTGCAAAAAACTTGAGAAATTGGTTATCAACTCCAAAATGCATAAGCTTCAACAAAATTGCATTGTGATTTATTGAATCGAACGCTTTTGCAATATCGAGATAAATGCTTAAAGCAGACTCTTTAGCAGTCAAACAACGAAAAATTTTTCCACAATACTGGAGCATTTGAGTGATTGTAGAATGCTTGGTCCTAAAACCATGCTGGCGATTGTATAAATTTTTCAAAAAACGATCCCAAAATTTCTATACAATAACTTCTCGACAATTAGGGAAAGCGCGAACAACATTGACACTGGTCTGTGATTTTCTATGTCAATTCTCGACTCTATTTTATGCAGGGGTTTAATTATTGCTTTCTTCCAGCTCTTTGGAATTTCTGGCGGATTTATAATTTTGTTAAAAATCTCAGTAACAACAGGGACAATGGTAGGTGGAAAAGTTTTCAATAAAATTGGCTGCAATTTCTCGTAGGACTCAGAACCCGAATGACAACTAAAGATCATTGATTTTACTTCACTCTTAGTGAAATACATATCTTCTAGACAAATTGTGGGGTCTGCTGAAGCGGGAGGCACTGAAAGAGGGCTCATGTCATCTTTTAAAACAGATGCGAAATGTTTATTGAAAGCATTGGCAATTTTCAACGATCCAGAAATACTGTCTCCAGCAAATTTCATCTTGGTTGGCAGCCGAGCAATACGACGAAAGCTTTTAATTTTTTGAAAAACTTCTGTCAAAGTTAAACCTGCAAAGGAATTCAGATATACTGTTTTATCTAGTTAAAGTGAATCAGCTAAATTCTTTTCAAGCCTTTCAATTATGTTGTTGTCTTTTTGACGTCGTCTAGCTGTATTTAGAAAAATTTTCTGCGTGAATAGAAGGAGACGAAAAGTAATAAGGAGCTTCCCTTCGCCTTCTCGTTTTCCGAGGAATAAAAGCCGTACAGCAAAAGTTGATTTCATCAAAAAAATTTTGAAGTGTGTGGTTTTTATCTCCAGCTGAGGCATCAAAGTAACTGAATCTTTCAGCAATTTTGGGAAGATCCGCTTTATGGAAAGAATAAACTGATTTTGATTTCTCAACTGCTAGAAAAATTTACTACACCGCTAATCATTGGGCGATCGGAAAATGTCGAATGGATCTGAGCAAAAGAAATAGTGTCAGGGAAAACCGCAAGAAAGCAATCATTTTTAACGTTTTTGTCCTCTATGAGAGAGCAAAATCCGTATTTTTAAAAAACCTGGCAAAACGTATTTTCATAGGCATTATTACTGCTCAGAGGACTCCAATCAATTCCAGGAAGGTTTACATTACCTACTATGAGCACATTGATGAGATCTAAATCGTTTTTAAGAACTTTTTTATGAGCCGAACTAATAATGTCGTGTAAGTAAGTATCAAACAATTCTACTTCTAAGCGATAAGGCTAATCATGAGGTGGATTGTAAACATCTATAACAATTATTTCCTGCTCTAAATTGCAAAAGAGAGCCGAAGTTGCAAAATCAACAGATTTAGCTTGGATTGTTTCACTGTGAACATTAATTTCTGTTTTCATGCCAATTACAACTCCTCCATGGCTACCATTACATCGATCAATTCTAGTAACTACGCTATAAATGTTTGAAATAAAGACACATGTGTGATCAACTCTCGAATCAAACCACGTTGCACTCAGACAGATAATATCGGGTTTATGAACTTTGAGATTAATATCAAGGCTAATTCTTCGATTAATATTCAGCAGGGATCTACAGTTTAAGGACGAGATTTTGATGGCTGGTAGTCAGGACGTATGGGCGTTTTGATTTGTAGACAATTGCACATTATTAGGGTTAAAATTTTCGCCGATAACTTTTCCCTTATAAAATAACTCTTGACCTTTAATGGAGAAACTGTGTTTTTCGTAGCCAAAATTGTTTGTCAGATTTGTCTTCCGCTGATATAGTTTTTTTTCAGAAGTTCTAGGATAAATTTGTTATTTTTTATTTTACATAATATTTTAAACTTATTTTATTAAGACATGGTGCTTGATATAGTTTGATATTTTATTGGAGCACTGTGTAGCTAATCATCCAAAAAATTTTCTACATTGGTTCCGTTTGTTATTTTTCTAATTGTTCTGCATATGTGTTCTTAGACTTACCGATCGAATAATGACATAGCGTAAAAGTTTTCATTTTTTCCTTTGTAGTTGGAGCAACCAAAATTTATCGGAACTTCTTCAAAAAATTCAACACAACCTTTATGTGGTTTTCACCTTAGAAATGGTGCATTAGTGAAGATTCACCTTAAAAATTATTCAAGGAATTAAATTTTTCCTGATTGACAATAACTAGGAACGAGAATCCTGGAATTACTTTGGCGAGCCTTGTAATCTATTGCATCTCCTGTGTTTATGTCGCATTTTTTATTATTCTGTTTATATCAACGTGTTGTATAGTGACACCGATGCTCGCCAAAACACGCCAAAAAATAAAAATAGTGCATAAACAGTTCTTAGTAAAGAACACACTTTTTTCCATTGGTCGGAACCAGTAGGTCTAGGAAATAGCATATAATTCATGATTAGTTTACTGTTGAAACTCTTCACACCAAATTGAAACAAAAATGATCAACTTTATCAAACCCTTTACTGATTAATGTCTAAAAAGTTTTAAAAATTTGTTTTACTCGTGGACTTGACTTTGAGTTTAAACAGAATCTACCCAATAGCGGGACAAATAGTTTGCTATTCATTTCATTGACTCTTTTGAGGAAAGGTCGAAGTAGAAACATATTTATTAAAGTTGCATCTGTTGAAAGGCATGAAGGGTTAAGTACATTATGCATAGAACACATTCATTTTCATCAGAGAAGGAAGGGAACGTACATAGAGCAACATAATTTCCACCTCTTCAACTCATGTGTCCTAGAGCTGTTATACAGAATAACGCTCTTAATAGGCAGTTCGCGTTAGGAACACGATTAAAAGATTGATTTTTTAAAGCATCCTCAATCCTGTATGGTCCTTTATTCATTGACCACACTCCAAAAACGGTCGATTCTGTTGATTTCGTAAGTTTAGTGGATCAATTCCCTGTGTTTTTTGCTACTACAATCCTAAAACATCTCTCAACTCTAATAGCCTTACAAAATATTTCCAGAACTTTACTAGAATTCTCCTCGTAGAAGAAACTTTCGAAAACTTTTACTCATTTTTTGAACAAATGCACAATAAACATTTCCCAAGGCGTACTATAGGAAATGCAAAAATCAAACGCAATGATGGACAGATGTGAGATATACACTCTCAATTGAAAGACAATTGGATGGAATAGAAGATCAAGTTTGAGTTCACAAAAAGAAATCTTGCCTATTTCATATTTCAGTCCGTCTGTCATTCACCGTTTGTCTCTGGAATAGATTGTTTTGATTCTTCAACATCCTTATGAACAAAATTTTTCTTTGGAAAATTAAAATTTGCACAGAAGTTAAGACAGAAAATTTGCACAGCAAATGTTTGCAGAAAAATTGCACAGAAATTTCAGATAAAAAAATTGCACAGAAAATAAATATTATCTTTAGTGGGCAAAATGTGCAAAGGCGTGAATGGGACTGTGGCAACCATCCGTACTTACGTACTTACGCAGGCAAAAATTTTACAGTGCTGAAAAGAAAACTCATTCTCACGGCATTCAGGTTCCTAAAATTTTTGATAAAGTTTGATTAATGTCATTTCTAAATGTTTTTGTCATTTTTTTTGTAATTTATCATATTACTCTTACCTCGTTTACCTAGAGATGATTAGTAGAACGTAAAAGAAAACAGGTACTTTTGAATTAATTTTTTATCGTTTTTCTTGATTTCAAAACTATCAACGGCTTTAATCCCTCAGGTTGCTAACAATTCTGAAGATACTGTGTTTTCCTTTGTGTTTGTCTATGTGAAGAAATGTAAAACAATAAAAGAGCTTCAGACAACGAAACAAAAAAAGCAGGAAACGAAAAAAAGTCCTGAACTACAATTCAAAATATTGAATCAACGGATCTTTTCCGTTTGTCCCCCCTCCCAGTTGAATATGCCCCCCCCCCAATTAGAGAGTAGGTGTCATTACATGGTAAATATTTATATAAAAATATGGAACGAGCGTCGGGGGGGGGGGGTGCAATTAACATGCACCCACTAAGCTGAAGGGGGACACAAACAGAAAGGATTCGAATCAACAAATGGTCCGACAGTTTTTAAAAAGACAGTCAATAAAACCCCCCTGACCCTGTAGGCCCAAACACGGACAAAATACCTATAACCCATTAGAAAATTTCAGTTTCGAAATTAAAATTTGTAACCACTATGCGTACTCAGAATAAGTACATAATAGAACAACCTTGAGGGAATCAATGACTGAAAGCATCTTTGAAAACCAGGGGCGTCAAACTAAGATAATCTCAAACTACAGGCCAAAACCCTTTCCCACAGCATAGCATAAAAGTTTTAAAAGCCATAAAACTTTCTTGCAGTTCTAACGGCTGAAGAATGGACTATAGAACTAACGTAGCTTGCAGACTGCTAGAAAATAGCTGCGATAGCTTTGTAGATTTCCCGACTCTGAAAAAAAGACTAAAAGTTTTGTGTTTTCTTTAAATGCTGAATTTGTATTACTTGTTCCTTGTTTATTAACCGCTTTCAACCTTCAAATGCTTTACACCTCCAACTTCAACAACCTTCAATTAGAGTAACAAACACTAATTTAACCTCATTTGCTTGAAATGAAGGAAAGAAAAATCAATTTGAGAGCGAGGAAATGATTTTCGAGAGCATCACTTTTTAGCAAGCAATAAAATCTGCCCATAATGATATTAAGTGATAAAACAGAAACAAGTACAACAATTACTAACAAAACTGCAAACTTCAAATTAAGTCCGAGGTCAAAACAAATGGAAACAATATGATTAATTCGCAAAATTTAGACAGCCATGGCAATTGATTAGACTTGTCATCAAAGACACTAAGAGATGACAATAATTAGCAACAAAAACACACATACCTCAAAAACAATACTGTTTTTTTGAAAAGAATGAATGTCAAAGTTATAGAAAGAAATAGTATCAAACCTAAGCATTTCAACCGATTGAAAAAATTCATTTTAGCTATGATACCTGTTCCTAATACGATTAAATAATCAGACACCAAAAGTACAACAATTACTCTCAAAAACCAAAAAATCAAGTTCTTTGAGAGCAAATAGTGTCAAAGTATTAAAAACTAATAGCTCTGTGCTCATACATTTATTTAAATTCATTTGTGTCTCATTAGCAATCAATGCTAATGTCATTAAAGATTCTAGGTGATACAATGACAGAATTAATAATAAAGAAGGGGCAAAAATCAACTTTTCAATTATATTTTGTGCAATCAAACAGTGTCTGACTACAAAAGCATCGGTTGCCCGTCGATGAGTTCAATCAACTGCAAACAGCCGCCATCGGAACACATATCGAATTGATAGCACTCAGATGAAATGCCCAAAACAGCAGTCATATTGCCTCAAGCGAAAAAAAATGATTTCAAAAACCTAAAATTTTGAAAAAATCGCACTTCAAACCTACTTGCTTCTATTACAACTCCATCGCATTTGAAATTGTAACCGTAACTTCGACTTTTCACTGAGGTTAAAAAGCCGACAAACGCGTGAATATCTCAAAAAACATAGCCGGAAGACTACGGAATTGACTCAACTTGAACACTAGCTAATCACTGACAAAAAAACGTTTAAATTTCAATATACCAATCAGTTTGAAACAGCAACTTGAGGGAACAAATTATCACGGAAACGCAAACTTTGAAATTTTTTCTTCTAGGATGAAATTTTTCTCCATTTCAAAAGCATTGTTTATAAAAAATTCTCTGATGATTTAATTTTAGTGGCAAATACAAATCAAGTAATGGGAAAAACTAACTAACGACAAATCTCGAAAAAGGAGAAAAAACGAGAAAACTGAACAGAATTGAAAGACGAAAATTTAAAATCCTTTTATTTTTTTAAATACTATTCTCTCTGAGACTCAATTACTTTTCTCAACACACTTTAAAAAAGTTCCTGCATATTTAGCTAAACACACGCCCCTCAGTCTCACTGAAAAACATATAAACACAAGCAGGAAGGAAAACTACAAATTACTGCTTAATTGATTAATTTATGTTGAAAATTTGTGCTATCAATCTTTTTATTGTTTTCACTTAGTCATAATGAGCCTACTCTCGACCACAATTATTCAATGTAGCACGAGGAATTATTCCCAAATGCAGAAAAAACGTTAGGCAAAAAAATGTTCAAATTTAACCTATTTCCTTCAACTAATCAAATTTAATTTGGTATTAAGAATGAAAGGGCCACCAATTCATAACCGACTAACGTCGAGCGAACTGTTCTCAAACAACCGTCGAGCCTTCACCAGTAGCTACTAACGGTTTAGTGAGGCTAGCTTTAGCTTATTTGAAGGGGCGTAAGGTGAGCGCAGCGGGGGGTCGCCGGGGGGGGGCAGCATGAGGGGGGGGTGATGTGGGGGTCAACCTCCCTTCATACCTAAGTTTAAGTCTCCCCAACAGTTACTGTGAATCGCATACTTGAAGACTAGTGAGCTGAAAGGCTCTAAGAGCACTTAATGCCCCAGAGAAGTCAATAAGATTTCACACAAAATGCTGAAAAGCTGTGAACTAAAGTAAAGCGAAAAGTTTTTATTCAACGAAATTGGAGCGCTATAATAGCCTGGGCTGAGGCGGCTATTAAGAAAACCAATTAAACTGCTTCGAAAAATTAGCATGTGATCAAAAAAATTTGCTCATTTAGCTTTTCTTAATATTTTTTCACTCTTCCGAAAACTGGTATGACAAAAACAGGGCTCACTTTTCTCTCCCATCTCCATTTTGCTCAACAAAGAAAAACACAACCGACTAACGTCGGGCGAATTGCTCTCAAACGACCGGCGGGCGGTTGTCAGCACCTAGCCACTGTTTAGTGAGGTTAACTTTCGCTTGATTGAAGAGGCGTGAGGCTAGGGTAATAGACGATATTATCACGCCACATAACAGCCGCTGAAGTCAACAAAAGAGTTAAGGAGAGAGAGAGAGTGCGAGGTAAAACGTGAGCGAGAAAGAGAAGGAAAGAAACGCCAACCAACACACACAAAGAGAGAAAGAGCGAGAGCTAGAAATTTTTTCCATGAGATTCTGGCCTTGTTAGTAACTAAATCATATAAAAAACTGAAAGTGCAAAAATCAGAAGAAAACTTTCCACATTTCGCAGTGACGAAAATGCTCAAAGAACATTTATTGCCTCTGGATTTTTGTCATGTAACCCATCTGCAAGACATTAAAAGCTTCGTTGGCCAGTATTAATCGTTAAACTCAAAAAAGTACTCAAAAACTGCAAATAAAATGACAAAAATTTCAAAAAATAAATTGAAAAAATCATAAGTTTTATTAAAAAATCGATAAAATTTGTGATATTAAAAAGTTCAAAACTATTCTATCGCAATAAAAACTGTTCAGTAACCTATTATCAAAGCCTATACGAGGTTTCTTGGGGCTGGAAGAACTTAGATAATGACAAATTTTGAAAAATTTGAAAAAAAAATTCAAGTTTTATCCAACAATTGCTAAAAATCGTGATGTTCAAATGTTGAAAAACATTCTATTACCACTAAAAACTATGCAGCAACGTATTATCAAACCCTTCAGGAGGTTGTCTGAACCCTGAGGCTGAAAAATCTTGAAAAATGAAAATATGTCAAAAAATTTTAAAAATACAGCAATTTTTGTCAAAAAAATGCTAAAATTCGTTAAGTTTAAATCTTGAAAATGATTCCATTACTTCTAGAATCTACATAGTAACCTATTATTAAACCCTCGAGGAAGTTCCTTGGCTCTTGAGGCTGGATAAACCTAAACGACAAAAACTTTCAAAAACATTGAAAAAATTTGCAAAATTTATCAAAAAAATGCAAAAAATTCGCAGTGTTGAAATGTTGAAACCATTCTATTACCACTAGAAACTATTCAATAACCTATTATCGAATCCTAGAGTGGATTCTTTGACATCTAGGGCTGCTAGGGCTGAAAAAACTTAAAAAACTGACAAAAATTTTCAAAAATCTTGAAAAAAATTGTGAAAATTAGTATAAATTTGCGTTTTTAGCTAGCGGTTGTTCGTCAGTAGCTAGCCACGGGTGGGGGGGGGGGGGGTGCACGGGAGTGCCGATGGGGGTGGCGACAGTCGGGTGGGGGAGGTGGGGGGCAACAGGGCGGTGGGGGGGGGGGGTCAGCAGTGGGGGGGGGGTGGGGGGGGGTCTTCAACCTGTAAGAACCACTGTTCACACCATAAGTATAAGACTCCAAAACTGTTTGAGCTGAAACAGAGCTAAAAGGCTCTAAGAGCACTTAATGCCCGCTGGGCACTACCTGTTTATCCCGTTTTTGAGGACGAAAAGTCAAAAGCGTCAGACGAAAAATTGGTCAAGCGAAAAATCGCATAAAAAAAGACCGACAGGACTAATATAATTGCTACAAACTTCGTTTCAGAGCAATTAATCACAAATTTGCGAGTGCAGCATTGACTTTAACATCCACTTTAACAAATATTTTGGATTGTATAAACACTACGAACACCGCAATATGGTGCCGCCCAGTTTACAGCTTCGCATCTATAAAAAGACGCGTTTACAATCAATGCTTCAAACTTTGTTCGAGAGCAATTAATCACCTTAACTCCTCAAGTGGCTAAAAGAACAGTGCCTCAATACCACCCAGATCTGTTGAATTGTAAACACCAGAGAAGGCCAATAATAGCCCCACTGCTATCACTATCGCAGCTCTTAAAAACCAGATGAAATACAACTCAATTAATGGAAGCTATTTAACAGCCAATTCTATAGTGAGATAAAATATGCTATTGCAAATAACTTAGGCATTAACAAACTAACCAAACGAAGCATCAATAAATTCCTAATATCATCATTATCATCAACATCATCGTCATCTTTGTCATCATCATCATCATCATCATCATCATCATCATCATCATCATCATCATCATCATCATCATCATCAACAACAACAAAATCATCATCAACAACATCAGCATTCTTTGTTGTTGTGTATCTTTCCGCAACAGCTGAGATTTTACTTCTAAATCGATTCAACCGCAACACAACAAACTACACAGTATGTAAAGAGTCTTTTATTTATCTCGTCACTGGTTAAAACATAGCCGGCAAATTGCCGGAAATAGCCGCCGTTGACCCACTTGACGCACAGTGGGATTGAAACAGAAAAAGAAAAAAATAAGAGAATAATAGAAATTGACAGAATTTTTAAAAGTGTCAAAGTGATCATATTTGATGTGTAAATTCTGCATATTCGGTTAGATTATAAAATTACACTTAATTCAGCTTCTAAACTGAAGGCTATTAAGCATAATACTAACGCCAGCTAGCAATCGCTTTAATTAACTTTGATAACCTAATGCACTATGACTATGACCGGGCTTTATAGGTTTATCCCGTTCTTTCGATTTTGCACTTTTGACATTTACCGTATTCATTACGTAATTCAATAAGTAAGAATTTAAAATACATTCAGTTGAAACAGTAAGTGAAGTAAGTCAGAAGTCCAGCGTGAAAATCGTGACTCATGTAAAACAAAAATGTGATCAAAACGTAAAGCGAATTGAAAACATAAACCGACTAATGTCGGAAGAATTGCTCTCGAACGACAGGCGGGTGGAAAAATCTTTGACCCCACTGTGATTCGAGCCATTGACCTCCCGCTTCATAATCCTATGCACTGCCGACTTTGCTTTTTGGCCCTTGTTTTTGCTATGCAGCAACCGACTTTATATTAGCAACAAGCTTTACTTCGGAGTGAGAGCAATAAAGATCACTTAAAAATGAAGAACGAAAGCGTGAAAAAGTCACTTGAGAAGTAAAAGAATGTTCTAGAAAAAAGCGCAAAATGGTCCAGCGAAAAATTTGCATTAAAAAAAGACCAACACGTTTACAATAATTGCTATGATTTTCGTTCAAGAGCAATTAAAAAAGGAGAGCGCCTAAATAATAACCGTTTGAGAGGCTGATGGCGGCTATAAATAATTTGAAAAATGAGTCAAAAAATTATTGACACACATACGGAAAGTGGGAGGTTTTTTGCAGTCCATCTCAAACTCCCGCAAATCCGAATCCATCAACGAGTTCAAAAATGTTTAATCAACTGCACTGTTCGCAGAATCAGCACACATTATTTCAAGAGTAGTTACCCTTCTATATTTTGTAGCAACAGCGGATGAGAGGAACATGGGTGGTCAAATGAGAGAGGACAATTAAAGTGGGAAGGGAAGGGAGGTGGGGCACCACAAAGTTCAATCATTATCAAGTACATATTTTTGTAGTTCACATGAGGAGGCTGTTGATCAGTTGCGATTGTTGGAAGGTGTTAGTGTTCTGTTCCGTTTCCAGTTCTCTATCTCTGCCTTGAGCTGTGGACATTCTTGTATGCTGTCTGGCGAGAGAGGCTGTCGGCTGAAGGGGTCAATGGCACTGTCCAGAAGAATCCTGGTCAACACTGACCTGTCCATCACTTTGCCACTGGGCAACTGCACTGGATCTGTCATCAGGGCCTAACACAACACAAACTCAGCTTTAAAATTGCGACATTTCAAAAACCCAAATCTTGAAACGCATGTATTCCTTAGGCTGTGTATACCTCACAGCTCAACCAATTTCCAACATAACCAGTCAACTTATGCATAGTTTGTGCAAATAGTTATCTGGCTGTGTGCGCAATTCCTCATTACCCAAAAACGACGGGAAGTTGTTTTCGAAAGACAGCTTACGAAGTTTCAATTAAATGAGTAGTACATATAACATATAAAAGACAGGTTCAAGATATGAAATGTCCACATACATAAAATAATGTGAGGTGGGGTTGTGTTACCTGTGTGATTGGATCCCTGTAGTGTTCTGGAGCATCTTCGAAGTCCTCTTCCATTTGGATGTTGTTGAGGTAGCACTGTTTGGCCTCTGAGGCTATGCGACGGAATCTCTCCATCTCAGCTGGAGTCTTCAGTCCAACTCGACACAGTGTCTCGTCTGCATTCACAAAGATCTCCTCACGGTATGACCTCAACACACAACACAACACACCTCCCCTTCAATCATGCTTAAAATCAACACAAAACAAATCTCAAATCAATTTTGGACTACATTTCTTCATACACGAACTAACATTATAACCAAATGGTTAAACACACTTTCAACAAACATTAAAACCAATGCAGCAAATTTTGAACATTCTTGTACAACCTTCTAGGAGAGAATAAAGGGAGAAAACAACATAGCCGGCAGATTGCCGGAATAGCTGCGAAATAATTAACCTGCGTGCCATATAATAGAGATAGAAACAGATACAGATCTAAATTGAAAAAAAAATCGACGCCGCTCAAAAAACTAGGGTAAAAAACATTCAGCGATAAATTAATAAAGCTTGTTAAAATTCATTCCGCAGAAGCCTCTTATTAGGGACCTTAACTGCACAAATGAGTTCCTTTGACCTTAAACAAATTCAAACTAAACTTAAGTTTTAAAGCGCAAAAGTCATTTTATTGATTGAGGTAAGTCACGTATGATCAAAATCTAATCACGCAAATAACCTAAAAACTTTTGCTAAAGCGAGTAAGAAATGACGTCACGCGCGCAAATGCCGTTAGTGAGAGGAAGAAGTCATTCAGAAAAATTGACTTTTTCAGCTTTGCTGTGTGAACAAATGTAAAACGAAAAAAGAGCGTCAGACGACGAAACAAAAAAAACATAGCAGGACAAGTCCTGACGTACAATTCAAAGAATTTTCATTGACTAAACAGAAAACCAGACCTAGAACGGACTATGAATGGTTTGGAAAAACCATTTAGAAAAAAATCCGATCCAAAAAATCGAAAAAACAGTAAAAATCAAAGTGAAATCGCCGCATGTGAACAAAAAACCACTACCGATAAAGCGAATTTTTTGTTCAAACACCGTATTCTCACTACTTTAAATATAGAGCGAAAAAATTTCACGCCGCAAAACCACTCGCTTTTTCGCTCCATTTCCTGTTTCGGCGTGGCCAAAATCACTACTCCAATTTGACTTCAAAAATCATGAAAATGTGTGAACAGATCTTAAAAAAAAGACAGCGCCCCAATACATTTCAAATTCTTTGAATTGTAAAAAACCAAGAGCACCGCAATATAGCTTCGCTCAGCTTACAGCTTCGCAGCTATAAAAAGACTTCACTCAAGTCCCAAATTAAACGGATAACAAAGGAAACAAGGAGAACTTGCATACAAGTGTAGGAAGATCTAATAAAACTGGCGATTAACTTGTACTCAGCAAAAGAAAAAAAATGATGTATTGGGTTGGTGTATTAATTGGTCCTGTCTCTGAGTAAAACTCAGCGTGCTTGGAATTGGCGAGATGGGATGGCAGGATCAGGACAAATTTCCAAAGGCCATTTCGACATCTACTCAGGAGCACATGTGTGTAAGAGTTGCGTTGGCTTCATCATCAGCTAAGAGCTCGCGAGAAGTGTGACAACACCATTTCCGCTGTGTCTGACAGAGAAATGATGGTAAGACTGAAATGTCATAGCCGATATCTTAGTCTAATACAAGTATACGCCCCAACTAACACAGCAGGCGATGATGAAATTTCTACTCAGAAACTTACCAAGCCTTATCGAGAAGCACTTATGAATACTTGGTTCGAAAAAGATGAAAATCGTCGCTGGAAGTGTAGAAGTCCGGACAATGATAGCAAAAAAACCAAATCGAAAACCAAATTGAAGCAGAGCACGGAATTCTGTCATGGATGTCTCAACTAATACAACTGCAGACTCAATCTACTACAATAGCCATCACAATCTACTAATTGGCGAAATACGTGTGAAATTCAAAAAGCCATCACCAGAATTGATTGACACATGCAAGCAACAAATTGACTGAAATTTTAAAACCAAATTTATTGAGTCGACGTTTCGTCTTAAGACACAATTGTGGAGGCTTTCAACAAATGTAAGGCCGAGTTACCTTTGAAAGAGCCAAGAGAGCAGAAAACATGGATGCAATTTTAACGAGATGTTGAAACGTCGTGAAGCCAAGGACCGAGACCCGGCACTGTATCGCAATTTCAATAGAAAAAAAACGAGAGGCTGCTTGCTATGTGGCTAAACGGTCATTTTGGAAGGACAAATTAAATGTGCGACTAAAACCTTCTTCTGCAAGCCTAAAGAAGCTCGCGATCAGATTAAACTCTGCAAAGAAACGATCAACAAGAAAAACCTACAGGGAATCCAGCATGCAGATGGAAATGTCCTCGTTGACAAGGAAGCCATTGCTGAAAGGTGGGAACAATACGTCAGGGAACTCTATAGAGATGATAGTTCAAGTGCCCATCCAACCCATGTAATTTCATGGTGTCCTTTCAGGGCCACCTTTCTGCAGAGCAAAGTCAATGGATCCCTGTCAAGATCACGGGAAAACTACCAGTCTAGAACGTATCCACACGAAGTCTTCAAGAAGCTGGACGAACAAGGCGTTCAACTCCTCAGCACCCTGTTCAATTCGATATATGACATATTTCTCAGGCGTGCACACGGTCAACTTTTGTGGTGACATCCAAAACAGCCGGGACCAGCAAACATTGCAGGATAAGCCTCATCGATCATGGCATGAAACTGCTTCTGGGGATCGCAAACAATCGCATTAGCCCAAAAGTTCACGCCGAGAGCAATTTGGATTCATGCTTGATACAGTCACCTTGAATGATAAAGTCACCATGAATGATAAAGTCACCATGAATGATAGAGTCACCATGAATGATAAAGTCACCATGAATGATAAAGTCACCATGAATGATAAAGTCACCATGAATGATAAAGTCACCATGAATGATAAAGTCACCATGAATGATAAAGTCACCATGAATGATAAAGTCACCATGAATGATAAAGTCACCATGAATGATAAAGTCACCATGAATGATAAAGTCACCATGAATGATAAAGTTACCATGAATGATAAAGTCACCATGAATGATAAAGTCACCATGCTTGATAAAGTCACCATGCTTGATAAAGTCACCATGAATGATAAAGTCACCATGCTTGATAAAGTCACCATGAATGATAAAGTCACCATGAATGATAAAGTCACCATGAATGATAAAGTCACCATGCTTGATAAAGTCACCATGAATGATAAAGTCACCATGAATGATAAAGTCACCATGAATGATAAAGTCACCATGAATGATAAAGTTACCATGAATGATAAAGTCACCATGAATGATAAGGTCACCATGAATGATAAAGTCACCATGAATGATAAAGTCACCATGCTTTATAAAGTCACCATGAATGATAAAGTCACCATGAATGATAAAGTCACCATGAATGATAAAGTCACCATGAATGATAAAGTCACCATGCTTGATAAAGTCACCATGAATGATAAAGTCACCATGCTTGATAAAGTAACCATGCTTGATAAAGTCACCATGAATGATACACCATGAATGATAAAGTCACCATGAATGATAAAGTCACCATGAATGATAAAGTCACCATGAATGATAAAGTCACCATGAATGATAAAGTCACCATGAATGATAAAGTCACCATGAATGATAAAGTCACCATGCTTGATAAAGTCACCATGCTCGATAAAGTCACCATGCTCGATAAAGTCACCATGAATGATAAAGTCACCATGAATGATAAAGTCACCATGAATGATAAAGTCACCATGAATGATAAAGTCACCATGAATGATAAAGTCACCATGAATGATAAAGTCACCATGCTTGATAAAGTCACCATGCTCGATAAAGTCACCATGCTCGATAAAGTCACCATGAATGATAAAGTCACCATGAATGATAAAGTAACCATGCTTGATAAAGTCACCATGAATGATACACCATGAATGATAAAGTCACCATGAATGATAAAGTCACCATGAATAATAAAGTCACCATGAATGATAAAGTCACCATGAATGATAAAGTCACCATGAATGATAAAGTCACCATGCTTGATAAAGTCACCATGCTCGATAAAGTCACCATGCTCGATAAAGTCACCATGAATGATAAAGTCACCATGAATGATAAAGTCACCATGAATGATAAAGTCACCATGAATGATAAAGTCACCATGAATGATAAAGTCACCATGCTTGATAAAGTCACCATGCTCGATAAAGTCACCATGCTCGATAAAGTCACCATGAATGATAAAGTCACCATGAATGATAAAGTCACCATGAATGATAAAGTCACCATGAATGCGGTGTTTTGATTGAATATGCTGATGGAAAGGGGCAAAAGAGATGCAGTAAGGTCTGTTTTTATGTTTCATAGATTACAAAAAACTTTTATACGGTTCCGAGAAATGAACTACTACAGCTGTTAGAGGACACAAACGTGGATGACAACAATCTAAGGCTGGTCCAAAATTGTTATTACAGTCAATAAGCCAACATTAAATTTGAGGACACCGAAAGCAAATTTATTGAAATTCAAAGTTGTGCTCGCCAAGGTTGTGTTCTTTCCCTAGACCTCATCTCTCTTTCTATGGAGAATTTTGAGCCCAATCGAAGAATTGTCTGGGATCGCCATCAATGGCGAAAACGGTAACAACCTTTGAAAAGTTGACGGTAACGTCCTCATTGGAAGCAGCGAAGAGGAACGGTTTGCGACACAAATCAGGATAGGCAGATATGGAAGGGGAAAATGGAAAGACGACCAAGTCAATTTTTGTTTTCAAGAAACCAACTAAAGAGCTCCAAAGCCCTGAATTTAAGTGACTGGTGAACAACTAAAACAAGTTGACCGATTTATGTACCCAGGGACTATGGTGAGTAGCAACGGTTCCGATTAGCAACCATAATAGTCAAAGAGAGAGCTACCTCTCCGCGTTAGACATCAGGTGCTCAACAACTATCCCCATTCTATCCTTCTCTACAATTGTGAAAACTGGAGCCTGGACAGACTTTCTCCACAGCAGATGAACAGATTCGAAATGTGGTGATTCAGGAAGATGCAAACAGTACCTTGAACAGTCCGGAAAAGCAACAAGTCTCTTCTGAAGCAAATAGGAAAATCTAGACATCTGCCCCATGCCTTAGTAGTGAAGCGCCAACTGGAACTGCTGGGACGCATAATTCGAGCAGAAGAACTTGAACTAATCAATCTGACAGAAAAAATTGCGGAACGAGAGCTTTGTTTGTGAGAGTAACAGTGGAGAATTAACACTGAGCTGATAGTAGAAAGAAGGAAAGAGTGTTTTCAGAAGTGGTCGCCCATTCCTCGCACAGGTCATGCACCTGATGAAGTCCCTCCTGAATAACTGTTATATTAAACAAGACAATGGCTTCAGACATCAACATCGGAGTGAAATATCAGTTTCCCTCTTGCTATGTTTTGGTTATCCCGTCTTTTAAAAGGCGGAAAAGCTCTGAAAAAAAAACAGCCGGCAAACTGCCGAAAACTAGCCAGCATTGACCCGCCTGATGCACATCGAGATTGAGACAGAAAGAGAAAAGGAGAAAAATTCACAAAAAATGTGTGTCTAATTTGTGTTCTAATTTGATGTATAGTTTCATCTAGATTCCAAAACTATACTTAATTCATCTTCTAAACTCAAATTATCAAACTTAATAACGCCAGCCAGCTAATGCACTTTGACAAACTAGTGCACTATGACTAAGTTTCCACTTAGCTTGCCCTAAAAAATTACCAACTGAGAGACAATCTAACAAAATCGGTTATCAAAGAGAAAGCAAAGAACGGGAGAGGAGACGACAAAGGGAAAATCAAGAAACTAAAATCTATACACATTCTAAAAATTCTCTACAAAATGCTAAAGAGCAACTTCCCAAACACTATTCGGCAAAAATTGTTAATGGTTAAAATTGTTCATTATCACAAGCACACGTTTTGAAAAAAATGGCCTCTCAACCATTAAGTAACACGCTTTGATAACAATGTTTCCTAGGCCTCTGAAGTTGAGAAAAATCTCGAAAACGATTTCTCGGTATCATTTGCCTCTATGTTTTATTTTTTTAAAATGTCAGTTTTCGCATGTTTAGTCCTATAGGGGCCAAAAAATTGGGGCTGAGAAATGGGTAACTTGGTAGTTTCTCGAGAACATGAATTGGTTTTCAAGATGTAAGTATCACCAATATCAGCCACAAAGAAATTTAAGTTTTCTTCAATTTGCTATTGATCTTTAATGGCCAGTGAAACCTTTTATGACACATAGCTGAGTAACTGGGCAAGCTCGTGTGACATTTAAAAATTTCAAAACACTTCAAAACTGTATTTTTTTCGAAGTTAATCAAAACCATTTCAAAACCATTTTAATATCACACGACCTTGCCCAGTAACTCAGCTATGAGCTATAAAAGGTTTCAATGGCCATTAAAGATCAATAAGAAATTGAAGAAAACTGAAAGATATTTGTGGCTGAAAGTGGTGATACTTACATCTTGAAAACCAATTCATGGTCTCGAGAAACTACCAAGTTACCCAATTCTAAGCCCCAGAGAATTTTTTGGACTAAACATGCACAAATTGACGTTTAAAAAACACCGCGAAATTGAATTAAAAGTTGCTAAAAATTGTGATGCTAATATCTTCAAAACCAAATAGTTGTCTCTAAAAATTAATCAACTGCCCCTTTTTAAGCCGCAAAATTTCACTGACCCCTAGAGACAAAACTCAAAAAATTACAACGAAACTTAAAAAACTTTTAAAAAACAGTCGCCAAATTTATGCATTAATATCCTCAAAACAAAACCATTGTCCTTAAAAACTATCCAGTAAACCACCGCCAAGCCATAAAAAAGTTTTATTGACCCCAGATATAGCAAATTATAAACAATGCCAAATTCTCAAAATTTAAAATTAAAAAATAACCCTGATTTTGAGAGTTTAGGCTTGTATTACCAAAACATATAGCACAAACAGAAAAAAAAGGAATTAAGAGTAGTATAAACAGCTGACAGGAGTCTCAGCCGGGTGGGGACACTATGTATTAAGATAGGCAACGCATTAAGTGTCCCCCTAGGGAGCACTTTTTGCAACGCATTTTTTTCTGTTGAGCGACAACGGGGGAACACTTCATATTTTTTTGGGTGAATGCATATACCTGTTTTTTGCTATTTCCGTTAACTATGTTGACACTTTGTTAAAAAAAATTTTGAAATAACATTTCACTCTCATATAATACTTATTTCCTCTTAATACTGATCGGCTAAATGATTGTTCTTCTTTGTTCATATTATTTGTTAGAAACAATAGGGGACATTTTTTCAAAGTGCTAGAAACGCCAAGTGTCCAGCCAAGTTCAAAGCCAAGTTTTTAAATGGCCGCACAGGATAGCTCGGACTGTTATTGACCTTCTCTTGGTTTTTTATTTCCAAGAGAAGTCCCCCCGATTTTGAGAGTTTAAGCTTGTATTACCAAAACATATAGTACAAAAAACAGAAAAAAAGGAATTATGAGTAGTATAAACAGCTGACAGGAGTCTCAGCCGCGTGGGGGACACTATGTATTAAGATAGGCAATGCATTAAGTGTCCACCCAGGGGGCAATTTTTGCAAGGCAATTTTTTGAGCGACAACGGTGGGACACTTCGTACTATTTTGAAAGAAGCATATCCCTGTTTTTGCTATTTCCAATAATTATGTTGACACGTTGTTAAAGATATTTTGACATACCATTTCACTCTCATATATTACTTATTTCCTCTTACTACTGATCGGCTAAATGAGTGTTCTTCTCTGTTGATGTTATTTATTTGAAACAATAGGGGACATTTTTTCAAATTGCTAGAAAAGCCAAGTGTCCCAGCCAAGTTCAAAGCCAAATTCAAAGCCAAGTTTTTTAAATAACCACACAGCGATAGCTGGGACTGTTATTGGTCTTCTCTGAGAAGACCACCCTGATTTTGGGGTATTTTGACATACCATTTCACTCTCATATATTACTTATTTCTTCTTACTACTGATCGGCTAAATGATTGTTCTTCTTTGTTCATGTTATTTGTTAGAAACAATAGGGGACATTATTTCAAAGTGCTAGAAAAGCCAAGTGTCCCAGCCAAGTTCAAAGCCAAATTCAAAGCCAAGTTTTTTAGATAGCCGCACAGCGATAGCTGGGACTGTTATTGCCCTTCTCTTGGTTTTTTATTTCCAAGAGAAGGCCACCCTGATTTTGGGAGTTTAAGCTTGTATTACCAAAACATATAGCACAAAGAACAGAAAAAAACGAATGATGAGTAGTATAAACAGCTGACAGGAGTCTCAGCTGGTTGGCTACATTATGTATTAAGATAAGCAATGCATTAAGTGTCACTTTTTGCAACGCACTTTTCTGTTGAGCACTGTTGAGCGACAACGGGGGGACACTTCATGTTTTTTTGAGTGAACTCCTATCCCCCTTTTTTTGCTATTTCTGTTAATTATTTTGACACTTTGTTAAAGATATTTTGACAAACCGTTTCACTCTCATATATTACTTAGTTCTTCTTACTACTGATCGGCTAAATGATTGTTCTTCTTTGTTCATGATATCTGTTAGAAACAATAGGGGACATTTTTTCAAATTGCTAGAAAAGCCAAGTGTCCCGGCCAAGTTAAAAGCCACGTTTTTTAAATAGCCGCACGGCGATAGCTGGGACTTTTATTGGCCTTCTCTTGGTTTTTTATTTCGTCATCAAGAATTTTGTTACGATTATATGACGTCACAATCACTTCAATATGCTTTTTGCTCACTCGTTCATGCAATTTTAAGGGAGTTGTGTGCGACATCATTTTTTACTCATAATGGGGCGATTTTTTGTGTTTTTTCTTGTGATTAATAGCTGCCGCCAGCCTCTCAGTGGCTATTACTTAGGCGCTCTCCTTTTTCATAATTCGCTTTACCTTTTGATCACGTTTTTTGTTTTACATATGTCACAATTTTCACGTTTGACCTGTTTCAACCTTAACTCACTGTTTCAACAGAATGGATTTTAAATTCTTTCACTCATTGATTTACGAAGTGTAGTAAATACGATAAATGTCAAAAGAGGTAAAAAAAAAGAACATAGCAGGACAAGTCCTGACGTGCAATTCAAAGAACTCTCATTGAGTAATCAAATAAAACTAGAACTAGAACGAACAATGAGTGAATTGCGAAACGCATCTCTTAAAGAAATAAAAAATAATAAAAAACAAAATCAATGCCAAAATTCGGCATGTAAACAAAAAACCACTAGGGAGAAATGGAAATATGGTTCGGAAAAAAAACCAGGCAGAGAATGAATAGGGAAACCATTTAGAAAAATTCCAATCCAAAAAATTGAAAACCGCAAAAATCGAAGTGAAATTGCCGCATTTGGACAAACAACCACTAGCGAGAAAGCGTATTTTTGTTCAAACACTGTATTTTCACTCTACTTTAAAATTAGAGCGAAAAAAATTTCACGCTGCAAAACCACTCGCTCTCTCGCTCCACTTCCTGTTTCGGCGTGACCAAAATCACTACTCCAATTTGACTTCAAAAGTCATCAAAATGTGTGAACACATCTTAAAAAAAAGATAGCGCCCCAATAATTCAAATTTTTTGAATTGTAACAAACCTATACAAGCCGGTTATTATGTCCTACTCCATTAGTTTATCAAAGTTCATTAGAGCGATTGCTAATTGACATTAATATCAAGCTTAATGGCTTTAGATTTAAAAGCTGAATTGAGATTAGTTTTATAATCTAACTGAAACTGCACACCGAATTAACAATTTTTGAAATTTTTTTAAAATTTTTATCTCTTCTTTTTTTCATTTTTCTGTTTCAATTCCGATGTGCGTCAACGGCGGCTATTTTTCGGCTATCTGGTTATGTTTAACTTTTTGGTCACACGTGACTTTTCTCAAAAGTGAATGTGTCACTATAAATGCAGGTTATTTAAGAGCAGCTAATAGAGGCAGAAATGACGTCACGGTAAGACGAAACCAAAATCTCTTAGACGGAGTAAAAAAATAGGAGCGCAACAATAGCCGCTTGGAATTGCTGACGCGGCTATTAAAAAGGAGAGCGCCTAAAAACAACAACAGTTGAGGCTGACGGCCGCTATTAAACAATTTTCCGTTTGTGCCCCCTCCTAACTACGTTATGCACCCCCAGTTGCAGTGCACGTGCCATTACAATGTTTATTATTATGTAAAAATTGGGGTGGCCCAAAAGGAGAAGATTTTTTTCATGAATGAGGATCTCTCTAGTTATTTCTTTCTTGTCTTCATTGTTCGTTAAAATTAGTGCACAAGTGACCAGTTTGCACATTCAGATCTGCGACAAGATTCTTTTTATGCATTTGTCTTTTTACCAAGTCCATGAGAATGAACTGCAGTTCCGTACACACACATCGTTGCCCAGTTTTTGTTAACTTTCAGGCCATATGTATAGACTAGATTAATTAAATTTATATCCTAATGCATTTCTAAGATTATAATCATCAAGAACAAGTTACAACCATTACAACCATGCAGCCAGCTGGCGGATTAAAATAGACAGCAACGGTGCAAATTTAAGATGTATAAAATCAAGACATTCTACACCTTTGTTCCACTATCGTTCCATAGCTATAGTAACTAGTTTCGTGGGTTTTAATTTCACAAAATTGACTCTTTGCCGTGATTAAGAATGAAATAATGAGACTACATTTCTAGTGTACCTGTCGTCAGCAGCGATAGCCTCGATCAGTTCAGGGCTGTCCAAGTGGAGGTACAAATCAGTTATCTGGTCCAGAAGCCCTTTCGGTTGGAAACCATACTTGTCACGGTTCTCTAAACACGTCAATCACACTTCAAACCACCGTTTAATTGTTTCACTGATTAATTTTAAAAACATACCCAGCAGATTGCCGGAAAATAGCCGCCGTTGATTCCAATAAGCATGATTGGGATTGAACGAATAGAATATATTGAAGAAAAAAAGATTTTTGTACAAAAACATTTTTTAAGTCCGATTTATTTTGATGGCATTTCGTAGTTGAACATAACGTACTTCTGTTTCTTAGAGAGAGGCTACAGGGGCTACTATCAATACCAATAAGCATTAGAGATGGTAACTAAGACTTATAGGAACGACGTTCAAATAGCGGGCATCTAAAATTGGGCTTTATGTGTTTATCCCGTTTCTACTTCTGACTTCAATTTTTTATACTGACTCTGTTCATTTTGAATTGCTTTGCTGAGCAACTGATGTTCAACATCACTTTTAGCAGAATGAGAGAAGAGAGAAACTAGCCTAGAGAAGTCAAAAAGATTTCACGCAAAATGTTGAAAAAGCGGCAAAATGAGGTAAAGCAAAACATTTTTTTATTCGACGAAGTAAAAAAACATAGCAGGACAAGTCCTGACGTACAATTCAAAGAATTTTCATTGACTAAACAGAAAAACTAGACCTAGAATTGACTATGAGTGAATTCAGAAAAAAATTTTAAGAAAATCAGAACACAAAAATAAGAAAAAAAAACAGAAAATCAATATCAAAATGCCGCATGTGAACAAAAAAACCCCTAGCCAGAAATGAAAATTTAATTCAAACAAAAAACTAGGCCTAAAATGAGCTGTGAATGGATTGGGAAAACCAGTTAGAAAAAAATCCGATCCAAAAAATCGAAAAAACAGTAAAAATCAGAGTGAAATTGCCGCATGTGAACAAAAAACTGCTACCGAGAAACCGAATTTTTGTTCAAACACTGTTTTCTCACTCTAGTTTCAAATTAGAGCGAAAAAAATTCACGCCGCAAAACCACTCGCTTTTTCGCTCCATTTCCTGTTTCGGCGTGACCAAAATCACTACTCCAATTTGACTTCAAAAATCATGAAAATGTGTGAACAGATCTTTAAAAAAAAGACAGCGCCCCAATACAATTCAAATTCTTTGAATTGTAAAAAAGGAGCGCTATAATAGCCGGCTGAGAAGATGAGGGCGGCTATTAAAAACACATTGAATTCCCATTAAGTTATTAACAGCAAACAACTAAATGGGCAGTGTAGGTCAGAGTATAAATGAAATAAACTAAATGTATTACGGTTTAAATTGAGACAGTGGTACTATGAAAACTTAGTGATGCCTTGCCGTACGACGCCTTGCCATGATGCCTTGCCGTACGACTCATTATACGTGTTTTGTTTAAATAAATGGCAGAAAAACATTTTAAGATGCTTCTTTAGAACTATTGGTCTTGCATCCATTTCATTTATTTTTTTTAAAAAAAAAACACGTTAAGCAATTTATTATGAAGGGTTGAGCCGATATTCAGGATAGTTTTCTAGTGCAGATGAGTTTATTTTGTGATTGAAGCAGTATTTTTTGGTTCGCTGGCTTTAGCGTAGATTTGACGTTGGTAAGTGTAGTTTTTCGAAAATCGGAAGCTGGTTACTCGTAAATTTCGTAAAATAATTAAGTACTTTGTATTCTAAGAAAAACTTTTTTAGCAGAATTTGATGTTTTAGTTTTAGATCAGAAGAACAGTCGTATCTTTTGCGATTGAAGCACGTCTTTGCAGCCCATCTTAATTGTTTGTCCAAAGTAATGAAGCAGGTGATTTTGAGCTGGCCAGTAAAAGGCCTGAGTAGTGTAAATGACTTATCACTTCGTTCATGAGTAGTAGTCTTGTCTGCTAAGGGAACGGGCGTGAAATACGTTTAAATATTTTTTTTACCCCTGCAGCCATTTTGCGTAATACGTGTTTTAAATCTTCTCGAAAATTTAATGTGCACTCAAGATATATACCGAAATATTTTACGCAACTGAAGTTTGCTATTTTGTAATGACCAATTAACAGCTTGTTTCTTTTGGTTTCTTCTATTTTGGATTTTTTTTGAGAATGTAACAAATTCAGTTTTTGAGTGATTGAGCATTAAACGGTGTCTTTCGCAATATTCAGATATTTTTTTTAAGAATATGTTGCAAATTTTAGGTCCGTATTGTATGTAAGAAAGATAGTATCATCGGCGTATTGAACTATTTTTGTATTAAAAGGTATTTGTTTGTTCAAGTCGTTAATGAACAAGTTAAAAAGAAGGGGACCCAAAATTGTCCCCTGTGGAACACCTTGATTTAACTCAATCTAATCGGATTTTTTGTGGCCTGTGTGATAGATAACTTTATTAGGTTTAGGACATTTTTTAAAAATCCTAATTCATGCAGTTCATGAAGGATCTTATGACTTATCGAGTCGAAAACTTTAGACAGATCTAGTAGAGCTGCAGTGATACAATTACTGTTATGTGGTACCTTATAGTTTCAGTACAGTAAACGAGGGCGTCAATCGTTGAGACTTTGTTACGAAAACCAAATTGAGTATTGGAAAGCAGCGCAAACTTTTCAAGATATTCTAAGGTTTGCTCACGAAGCAAACGCTCAAAAACTTCTGCTAATGAGCTTGTAACTGATATTGGTCTGTAATTCTTAGGCAAAGAGTTTCCTCCTTTCTTGAAAATTGGAGTAGCAACAGCCTTTTTAAGATCTTCCGAAAATTTTCCTTCAGCTAAAAATTGGTTTAAAAGCAATTTAATTAGATCAACTAAAAAAACCCATCTTTAAGGGCTCATGATGGAAAACCTGAAGGACCTGATGGTTTGTTTGAGTTCAAAATTTTTAGAGTCAGTAACACTTTGGATGTCCTATGGTTGGTGGGAAAAAAGTTGCAAGCGCTTCCAATGTAATCACCTAATTTAGAAAATTAATAAATGAGCAATTTGGCCATTTTGTAGTTGTCATTAATAACATCATCAAAACAGTTTTTGAGGCAGAAGATGTTTTTGGAGAACTTTTTTAAAGATGCTCTTTATGAAATCATTGCTCTCTAGTTTAATTTTGGATTTTTCAGTCCGTATGAGGACCGTTTTTAGAGGACCGCATGTATCGTATCTTTAAGAAAATTTTCTTAAAGATACGATACATGTTTTCAGCGTCATTACATGCTGTGTAAAGAACATGGCAATCAATTTTTCAGGTATTTTAGGCATAAATTTTAACAATACTTCGATTTGTCGACGATTATTTTCTTCCTGGAGGCTGCTTTTTATTTATAGTTACATTCGTTATCATTGCAATAGCTTTGTGATCCGATGTAAAGAGCGATTCAAAAGTAAAACATTGGAATGAGGCAGCTCATCATCTTTGACTACAGAAACGATCAGATTTTTCCCCTTGTAGGTGTTCTGATGACCACTGATAGACCATTTATACTGAAATCGCCAAGTAATAAAATCTTTTGCTTTTTTGTTATTCCACAATCTATTTGTGAAGCTAATTCTTCGAGAAAGATTACGTTTTTAGATTTTCAGGATTATATGGAGTAATCACAAGCAGTAGAGGAAATTTTTTTTGTATGGTAGAGTGAGCTCAATCCAAAACGTTTCGCAGTCTTTGCTCATTTTTGGAAAATCATTACAGTTTTTTGGATTAAAATTTTGGGGATTAGCAGCATTACGCCACCCCCTTTAACTTCTCAGATATTCGTTTACATTTGAAGCAAGAATAGTAATTGCTGTCTATGCACCATAGATTATTATCATCTTCATTGGTCAACCACGTTTCCGTCAAAGCAAATACAGTATTCTTTGAGCATTCTCTTAGCATCTTTTTCAGTTGTTCTCTTCAACTGACTGAACTCCGGAAATTTAATTGAAAGAAGCATAATGGATCTTTAAGTTTTTTACTTTCGGAGAAGAAACTTTCATAGGTTAGCGGTGGCCCAGGATTACGTTAACATCACAATTTAACAGGTAAATGAATAATCCAAATAGAACATAACTACTTGAAAATTTCAAGCGCTACTTAAACAATCAAAGCGCTACGTCGTAGAGCAAGGCATTTAATATTAAATGAATAGAAAAACTTTTTACCATTCAGATATGCCCATAGTTGTCGCCCCTTTGCTGTCAGAGACGCGGGACGAAGAAAGGCATCAAACAGCAACAAGGAAACAAAATGAACAAATATTGTTTATTGTTGATTATAAGGATGGTTTCAAGCTTTTCTACTCATTTCAGGCCTCAACATAGCTCACGTTAGTAAGGTGAAGATCTATAGAAAACATTGTTGTTGTATGGATAAGCAAATGAGGTGTTAGAGTACTGTCTCTTTACAAGAAGTTTTCATGACATTTTTTAAAGCTTGAAGTGTAAGAGATGGAAGTGTTGGTCGTATTGGCATAAGTAGGATGTGTTTCTCGGGTTTTCGAGATTAGACCATCGGAATTTTCCAACAGAATTCGCATTAGATGGTTTTTTTAGAAAAGGAATCCCACTTCGATAACTTAGGTGAACATTGTCGTTATACAGCTTACTGTAGTCGCTGTTCTCGTAGTCCGTTGAATCAATTTCACGACCAATGCTATCTGTTTTTGCCCCGATCAATTAGTTGAAATCCAAAATATTGATATCAGGATCAATTTCGTAGTAATTTTTGATTAAGTCATTGAACTCATCATACATCCTATTTTTCGCCATATTCGTGCTTGTATTTTTCATCGGGTAAAATTTGTCTGGATTGAATTTTTCCCGACAAAACTTGACCAGCTGTTTGTATTGTTACATCTCTGGGTTTGCGTTCGAATTTGAGAAAGCTGTTTGTCCCATCTTGCAATATTACTGTTTTCATTTTGGTCTCTGGGTATTTTTCAGTATTTCCGATTTTTCTATTGTCGTCGAGCCCCTATATGTATAAACTGTTATATCAGTTGGAAAAGTTTTGTCGATTTCTAATTTTCCGATAATGCTACTCCCCAAAATAATATTGGCCTCCGGGGTGGTTTCTATTATTGGGAATGTTATTCCCATTTGTTCCTCTATTGATACTTGCGTGGTGCTACTAGAGCTTGCCTCGTTACTCCCGAGGCCGGATAATTTTTGGTAGCCAGAAGTAATGTATCTTCTATAAGCTTTTCTTTATGTTCCAATTTTTTTCAAACCTTCTCGAAACCTTTCAAAAATGTTACTTTGATTAAGTTTCCATTAATTTGACCAGAGAAGATTGGCTAACAACAAAGTGCATTTTTCACGGCAAAACTGAGAGGGTTATCGGTTTTAAAGCAATCAGCGAATAATTGACCCACCTCTCAGGGTTACGAAAAATTGATTGTTATAACCATGATTGGGATCGAAATTACAGAAATTAATTTTTCAACTGCGAACTATTTTGATTTCATTTTGTCGTTAGACATACTTTTCTTTAATAAGAGGATACAGGTATTAGACTAAAAATCATTAATAATAAGAGATGGCTACTAAGATTTATATGAATAAGCTCAAGTTGCAGGCATCAAAAATTGCGTTTAATGGGATTATCCCACTACTATTTTTTATTATTCCCGATACTGCCTTTGATTCTAGATTATTTTCTAGCCACTGCTTCTTAAAAGCACCTTGATCACAAAAAGAGAAGAGTAAAACTAGCCCAGAGAAGTCAAAACATAACCGACCAACGTCGGCAAATTGCTCTCCAACGACCAGCGAGCGGTTGGCTTCGTCAGTAGCTAGCCATGGTATATTGAGGTTAGCTTTAGCTTGATTCGACTCTGCAACTTTTAGTTTTATCTTTGTTAGTAAATAAAGCAAACAAAAAAATGATATTTTAAAAATTTGCAATATTGAAAATTAAAAAAAAAAAGCTTCCAGATTTCGCAGTGAAAATGTTCAAAACTATTTTTTTGTCTTTGGAGTTATGCCAAGTAACCCATCAGCAAGACTTGAAAAGCTTCGTTGGCCAGTAACGATCGTTAAACACAGAAAAGGAAAATATTCAAAAATTTCAATTCAAGATAGTAAAATCTTCATAACTATTCTATTGTCTCACGTAACTATCCAGAATCCCTAATTCAAGCTGTAAATAGTTTGACTGGCTTATAAAGATCCATAAACTTGGAACAGTAATATTTTTTCTAAAATTTACAAAAAAAATTATCAAAAAATTGCTAAAGCCGGAGTCATTAAAATATTGATAACCATTCCATTAACTCTTGAAACTATGCAACAGATTATCATCAAACCTTGGAGGACAACCTTAGGACCATGGTGCCGGAAAAAATGAAAAAAAAATCAGAAAGATTCAAAAAACTTGAATAAATTGCAAATATTTTTCAAAAATTGCGGATATTAAATTCATGAAAAACATTCCATTACATCTAGAAGCTGTGCAGTGGCCTAAACTCAGACCCAAGAGGAGGTTATGTGACTCCTCATATGAAGAAACCTAAAAAATGACAAAAAAATTTTTTAAAAACCTGAAAAAAATGCAAGTTTAATCAAAAAAATTGCTAAAATTTGTCATATTAAAAAAATGAAAGCTATTCCAAGGCAAATAAATTTTTTTCCGTAACTTATTATCAAACACTTAAGGACGTTTTCTGACCCCTGCTGTTGAAATGTTGAAATCATTCGTGATGTTAAAATGTTGAAATCTTGAAACCATTCCATTACCACTAGAAACTATGCATTAACCTAAAATCAGACCCTAGAGGAGGTTAGGTGACTCTTGAGGCTGGTAAAACCTGAAAAATGACAAAAATCAAAAGAACGTAAAATGCAGTAGCTTATTATCAAACCCTAAGGGAGGTTTTTCTGACCCCTGAGGCTGAAAAAACTAGAATGATGACAAATGTCAAAAAGAAATAGAAAAAATTTTGCACGTTTTGTCAAAAAAAATGCTATAAAGAATGACGTTAAAATGTTTCAACTAATCCACTACCACTAGAAACTACGCAGTAACCTATTATAAAACCCTAGATGAGGTTCCTTGACACCTAGGGCTGAAGGAACGCAAAAAATGACAAATATTCAAAAAGCTTGAAAAAATTGTGAAATTAGTATAAAATTGCGTGTTTTTAGCGAATCGGTTGTTCGTCAGTAGCCACGGGGAGGGGGGTGCACCGGGGGTTGATGGGGAGGGGGTCAACAGTGTGAGTGTCTTCAACCTCTAAGAACCGCCCTTCACATCATAAGTATAAGTCTTCTGAACAGTTTGAGCTCAAATAGCTGAAAGGCTCTAAGAACACTTAATGCCCGCTGGGCGCTACCTGTTTATTCCGTTTCTGAGGACGAAAAGTCAAAATCGTCAGACGAAAAATTGGTCAAGCGAAAAATCGCATAAAAGAGACCGACAGGACTAATATATTTGCTACAAACTTCGTTTGAGAGCAGTTAAAAAGATTGAACTAAGGTGAAGTAAAACAAATTTTTGTTCGACTAAGTATAATAACAATGTACCAGTCTTGACCTACAATTCAAAAGACTTTCACTGATTAAACAAAAACTAGACATATAATGGACTATGAATGGATTGAAAACCATTAAAAAACGGTAAAATTTAAAAGAACCAGAAAAAATTGTCGCATGTGAACAAAAGACCGCTATCGACACAGCGAATATTTGTTTTAACGAATTCTCATTTTTTTTCACTAACGAATTCTCACCGTTTTCTCACTTTGCTTTAAAATTAGAGTGAAAAAAATTTCACGTCGTAAAAACCACATGCTTTCGCGCTCCATTTCTTGTTTCAGCGAGACCGAAATCATCACTTCAACTTGACTTCAAAAATCAGAAAAATGTGTGAACAGATCACAAGACAGCGCCCCATTATAATTAAATAAAACTTTTTGAATTGTTAAAAAAAACTTAGGGGACAAGTCCTGAAAAACAATTCAAAGGATTTCAGACACTATATACAACATCTTCTGCCTCTTAAAAAGAACATCTGATAGTAAGCAAATGATACGCCAAGACGTCCATGAAAATAGAACACTTAAGAAATACTATTTCATTTCTCGTTGAAAAAATAGGGTTGTGAAAGTTATTAGGTCAAACAACGTCCAACTTAAAACAATTTCACACATTAGGACTTTAGACGGCTATCATCAACTTTGTAAGCAACCAGAGAGAAAAGGTAAAGGGACAACAAAAACGAAATTCAGCTGAATTTGATTTTTTTACTTATGTCTATGGAGATCAACAATTATATAGATAACAATTACATAGACATCAACAATTAACCGGAATCCGTAAAACGACAATAAACGACAACTTAAAAACGGGTAAAATCTACAAAATTAGTCATATTTTTTGCAAACACGTTGTTTCAGAATTATAAAAAAAGTTATCTTGTATACAATCTACCCAACAATTTTAAACATAATCCATCAGGGTGCAATTAAATTTGTCACTTGTGCGACTAAGTGACAGAAAAAAACATAAACCGACAAATGTCTGAGGAATTGCTCTTGAACGACAGACGAGGCAATTTAAATCAGGGGCTGTAGCCTAGATCAATTTTTCTTTATGGGTGCAAAAAACTTCTCCCCCACCGCGATTCGAACCACTCACCTCCCGATCCTCAGCCTCAAGCACTAACCACTGCGGTACAAATCACTAACCTCTGCTATTCTGCAACCAATTTTATATTAGCTTTACTTCGGAGCAATAGAGATCACTCAAAAATGAAGAACGAAAGAAAGCGTGAAAAAGTCAGTTGAGAAGTCAAAAAATGTTCTAGAAGAAAAGCGCAAAATTGTCAAGCGAAAGATTTGCATTAAAAAAGACACACATGTTTACAATAATTGCTATGAACTTCGTTCAAGAGCAATTAAACAAACAATTACCAAAATTGACGAAAACACAGAAACCACGAAAATTTTTCGAGAACAAGTCGTTTCAAAGTTGTGAAAACCATCACACATGAAAAAAAGGACTAAACCCAAATATGAATCTTAACAGAGCCAATAAGACCTGTGAAATATGAAACAAATTGAGATGAATGATACTAAAAGTCGTTTAAACCAATTGAATCCAACTCAAAATTGTCAATCACCTCAAATATGCTGAATTAGAAGGCTACAGCGACCTGTCAATAATGAGATTAAGTAACAAAACAAGAAAAAGAACTACAGAACGTACAAAACTCACTTCTATTTCATGAAAACGAATAGCGCCAAAGTTTATATAGCGCCAATTGTTTTAACTCTCAGAATATAGGTAAAGAGATATAGCTGAAAATTCAAACAATTGAACTCAAAACAAAAATTTCTTAAAGAAAAAAATAAGAACATTAAAAGTCTATAAAATTTAAGGCTCAGCGTGCGTACTAACGTCTTCGTACAAAATGTAGAGAAGACCAAGAAGCTTAGTAAACGAGAACTCATTGATATATATATACCAGCCAATAAGAGACAGGCAAAGCAACAAAACGTACATAAAAAGTTTAAAACGTAACAATCAGACTTATGCATAAACTCAGCTCCCAGCTCAAAAGGTTACATTGAATACTAGCTCTTAGAAAAACACAAAACATTCTGAAAACTTACAAAAGAAGGAATTACTTCCGAACTTGTCTAATCCTTCATACTTATCAAATCAGTCATTTCATGCTAAACTCTACAGAACAACTAACATGCAGGCTAGCAGAAGTCAGGTTGCCTATATAATCGACAAATCGAAGCCAGAACTACAAAAAAGTTTAAAATTTGGAGAAAAATAGCCAAAACTAAAGAAATGTTGCTTGACACTAAAAAAGACTTGATCTCAAAAACAAATTTATGCCAATACTAAAATATAAGCGTTAAACGCCAAAAACTGAGGAGTAAAACACAGTCAAAGCCCTCGAAAGTTTCATTGGCCCTTAAAATCAAAAACTTGAAAATAATCATAATTTTCACTAACTTTTTTTTGAAAGGTCGTAATATTGATCACTTGAAAACAATTTTATTACCATTAAAAACTATGCCATAACCTATTGTAAAGCACTAAAGAGGCTTCATTGGTCCCTGACGACCGATAAACGACAAAATAGTTGAACAGAACTTTTCAAAAAAAAGCAAAAATCATTTTAATGTTGCGTGTTTTAGTAGGCAATACAAAAACGTGAAGTTAGAAAATGGATATTAAAAAACATGGCTGGCAAAAGACCTTCAATAACTTTGAACAACGCCAATTGTTGACTAATCCATTTAAAAAATGACAAAACGTGAGGTTACAAGGTTATCTTTGAATATGGAGGCCTTACCAGTAGCTTCAGCAATTGAAAAACTATTAAGGCTAGCCTAGGGTCTTGGCTACTGGGCGTTACCGTTTGTTTTTCCCGAAAGCTGAAATCATAGAAAAAATTGTGAAAACACCTAAGAAGAAGAAACGCTACAGGAGAACGCTGACTTGAAACCCAAACAATTGAATAAAGTATTGAGCCTTCCAGCAACATTTTTAAGCGAAATCAAAGTGGGACAGTCAAAAAAGCACATGAACAAGACAAAAGAATATTCACATAAAAAATCTTGTTCCAAAAATTAGACTAATAAAATGAAAAAGAGATCAGTACATAAAACAAGAAATAATTACTATGCGCTCTAATGAACTCAGATATCTTCTGCACAAGCTTTGAAGTTTATCTGTTTTTTGTTTTCCATTTTTGGCTCTGACCATATTCAGTACATTGTATCAATATAGGTGAATATATCTTGAACTCAATTCAGCTGAAACAGTCACTGAATCAGTGAGATAAGACAGTAGTCAAACGCTAAAGATGTGCCCTACGTAAAACGAGATTAAAAGGCAAATCAAGATTGAAACCGAAATAGAAAAGAAGACATTAAAAGTGACACAATTTCACAGACGAAAAAAGACAACACAATTGACCGAATTTTTTCCTCAGTATCGAAATGTTTTGAATTGTACTCCAGTTTCAGTTAGATTCTAAAATGATTTAATGACTGCTATGACTTAACGACCGGGCTTTATTGGTTTATCCCGAACGGCCTTTTGACCGTTTCGGCCCTTTGACCTTGGCCGTATTCACTATATTGCCTACTTCATATTTAAAATCATTTTAAAATACATTCAGTTGAAACAGTCAGTACGGTAGGTCAGAATTCAAACGTGAAAGTTTTGACTTACGTAAAACGAACAACTAAATCGAAAACTGTGAATCAAATTGAAGAAAAAGGTGATCACCTAAAAAATAGCCGTTGCAGAGGCTGGCGACGGCTATTAAAAAAAGTGACATAAATATTCAGCTCTGTTGTATATTAGGACGGCAATTAAATAGCCAGAAGAGTTCCAGAAACAACTCGAAGATACAAATCCGGCTAAAACTAATCCATACACTAACTGACGCCTATCGCAATACGGCAATTGCAAAAATTCATAACCACAACCAAAATTATCACCGAAACAAATGTCTGATCACGACTTGGCTGGCCGAGCATTGGGATACTAGCCTCAGTTATTTCTAGAGGAAGAAAAAACCTGTGGTGCTGCGAAGTCTGATTAAGCAAACACTCCCATAAGCAACAGCTGTTCCCAAATAATTGTTACGAACACTTGGATGAATTGATCTCAAACAAGAGAGCAGAGGTCGGATTTGTACGTAGGCAGCTTATGCACGAGACGACTAAATTCAGTGGGCAAGGATGGAAGCAAGAGAAACCGTGCAGTGTTGGGTTATGGACTTTCGCAAGCGGAATAAAAAGCGTTTTTAACTAAAACAATTAATTTCTCAAAAATGAGAGAATAACAAAATGATATTTTACAGTAGAACTTAGAGATTTACAGGAGAGATCTGATTATTAGATCAAGATGGTGATTTGAATTTGGGGTTGAAAAAAAGACTCAAAAATCAGCTGTATATATACCCATTATCAGTGTGAAAAAGTCAACTTCTTCGTCTCCGTTCTGTGCTGTCTGAAGTTTCAAATTCAAATCAGCTGGATTTCTTGAGGGTTTGCATTGATCCATTTGAAACCGCTCAAGCATTGTTTCTATGTAGCGTTCGTGGTCGACTGTGACTTTGCCCTCTTCTCGTCTGATTCTTAGACCCAGAAACCAGTGTAGTCTCCCTCTGTCTTCCATGTGAAAGGTTGCTTCTAGTGCCTTCTTGACATCAGAGACCACTGTCATACTTCTTGATGCTACTATGATGTCGTCAACCCAGACCAAGATGAAGGTGTGATCCTCTGCCTCTGATATTGCGAACAAGTAGTAATCGTTCCTGCTTCTGGTGAACCCGTCTCCTTAGGAAGTTTGCCAGCTCTTTGTACCAGTTGTTAGCAGCCTGTTTCAAACCATAAATTGATTTATTTAGTCGACATACTACCTTCTCCCCATCTGATCCGCGTTTTACAAACTCCTGTGGCTGTTCCAGATACACTTCTTCCTCGATTGGTGAGTGCAGGAAAGCAGTCTTGACATCAAATTGGTGCATCACATGGCCCTGCTTCGCTGATAGCTGAAGTAGAACCCTGAATGTCTCCGGCTTGCAGGTAGGCGCAAAAGTTTCAAAGTAGTCCAGTCCTTCCACTTGTTTGAAGCCTTTCGCCACATAGCGCGCTTTGTATTTGTCCACTTGACCACTGGGTCCCAATTTCACTTTGTAGACCTATTTGCCCGGTATGACCTCCCTGTCTGTGGGTGATCTCACTAGGTTCCAAGTCTCGTTGTCTTGGAGTGCCTTGACCTCGTCCTTCATTGCCCGGTGCCACTGGTCCCAATCGTCACCTTGCTTGGCTTCGTAGACTGTTTTGGGTTCCACATAGTCGCCCTCAGTCACAGCAAGATGGGTCCTGACTTCTCCAAAAAATTGCGGAACATTCCTTGCTCGTGTCCCTCGTCTGGGCTCTGCTCTGTCCGCGTGTTCCAGTGCATCCTCATTGAAGCCAACTGTCTCTAACTGTGAGAAGTCTTCTGTGTCACTGTCTTCCAGTGACTCTGAGTCTCTGTGACTCCCTCTTGTTGCAGTAGATCCTTTATCTAGTGCTAATTCTCCAACATCCGAGGCCTCTTGTCTCAGTGTTGTTTCTTGAGTATTCACGCTCCCTGCGTCATGCCGCTCCTCCTTTATTGCAGTATATGTGTCCTGTCGTTCTCTGTTGTCATCGTCTTGATGACCATCATCTGGGTGCCAGATTCCCAGTTCCGACCCATCATCTAGTAGGTCAGCCGTTTCTTTGTTGTCAGGGATTGAGCCCACTTCAGACTCCTTGATGATCACATCTCGAACTGCCATCACCTTGCATGTGTTGGGTATGTACACCAGGTATCCGTTTTCTCCTTCAGTGTAACCCACAAACTTTCCTTCCAGTGCCTTGGGTTCAAGTTTGCTGACTTCTCTGTCCCTCTTCCTCATGAAGACTGTGCAACCAAAAATAGATAATTTACTAATTGGAAGCTTAGGTTTTATACCTCTCATCAGCTCTGCTGGGCATTTTTATTCTCCTCGTCTCACAACCAAGTTTCTGATCCTTGCTGCGTGAAGAATTGCTGCTCCCCACATCATCTTGGGAAGTCCTGAGTCAATGAGCAAACATCTTGCCATCTCCAGCAGTGTCCTGTTGCACCTCTCAGCTAACCCATTCTGTTGTGGCGTCTCTGGTATGGTCTTATCCTGTAGAATGCCTGCATCTAAGCAGTACGTCTTGAACTGCTCTGAGAGAAACTCCTTCGCATTGTCTTGCCTCAGCTTCTTGGGCGTCCCCACACTGAGAACAAATTTCTTCAAGCTGGCCAATGCTTCACTCTTTGCCTTAAGCAATTCCACAAACACAAACTTCGTGTACTGGTCTGCAAGCACTATGCAGAACCGGAACCCTGACAGTGACTCTACTCTGAAAGGTCCAATCACGTCTGTGAACCCCCTCTCCAGCTTCTCTTCTGCTTGGGTCTCTGCCACTCTTGGTACTGGAGTCTTTGTGATCTTGGCCAATGCACACACATTGCATACATCATCGGGTTCCCCCACTGTCTCTGGTGCATTCCTGACCACATCCGCTTGATTCAAATGACCCAATCGTCTGTGCCACTTCCTTGCACTGTCAAGTTTCACGCTGTTGGAACTCATCTTGAATTCTAGAACGCTGCAGGGTAAGTAAAACAAATTATTTTCTTGTGTTAGTTTTACCCGAGATCCATTCTGGAGTTTCATGCAGCTGTTTCCTCTCTCGAAAGTGAAGCTATGTCCCCACTCCGTGCATCTTGAGACTGATAGGAGGTTTGAAGATTAGTCCGGCACACACAGAACATTTTTGAGTTCGCATTGGAATTCCCCTTTGTTTGAGGGTATGCTGATCCTCACACAGCCTCTGCCCACCACTCTGGAAGCCTCTCCGTTGGGATTTCTGACCACTGATTGAATGGGCACAAAGTCCAGGAACGCATCGATGTTGGTCACTATGTGATCTGTACAACCACTGTCCACTAGCATGCCTGCTGTCTTCCACTGGGTAAGAGCTGCCCAGCATTCCTCGTCTGGTGTAGCCAATGTTGGAACCATTGCCACTGACTCAAGTTTGCCTCCATCTCTTTGTCTCTTGCATGCCCTGTCTAGGTGACCCTTCTCACCACACTTGCTGCATTGTGCTGTCTCCTTCTTCCTGCAGTCCTTGGCAAAGTGTCCAGGGATCCCAAACACAAAGCAGTTTCCTTTCTTGGGTCCCTTCTTGAAGTCAGGCTTCACTGCAAGTGCCACTGAACCACTTTCTCCCTTGTGTCTCTGCACCGTGCTCTCATGAAAGTTCTGCAGCCTTTTCCTCAACTCTGTGAAGTTCGATGCCGGGTTGAACCTTTCCTGTATAACAAAACTTTCATACCTCATTGGCAGACCATTGAGGACCAAGGCGTTGAAGAGGGTCTCTGAGACTGCTTCCCCTGCTTCTTGTAGCCTTGTGAGCAACTCCTGTCCTCTGATGAAGAAGCTGTCCAAATCCTCAGAATCCTCGAGCTGCAGTCGAGAAAGCTGTGCCACTGAATTCACCACTGTCGGCGTCTCCACACTCTGAAATCTCTCTTACAAAAGCTTCCAAGCCTTTGCTCCATCTCCAATGCCATCATCTCCCACACAGTCATGTCTCATCAGCATGAGGGTTGTTGCATCTAGAGTCAGTGCCAGATGGCACCACATATTGTTCCGTTTCTCCTTGATGTCTGCAACTTCCTTCTCATATGCATCCTTCAGCACCTTGTGGTTCTTCTTCTCATCATTGGTTGCCCCATTGGCCAGTGGCGCAGGCTCATTGAGTTGCTCCTCTGTCCCCAGTACTGATTTGTAGAGTCCCTTTGTCTGCATCATCGCCACAAAACTTGTGCTCCAGATTGGAAAGTTCTGTGCCTTTCCTGTGTAGGTCAGCAGCTTCACTGTCTGTTGATCCATTGGAGTTTGAGCAGGCAAAACAGTTGTGAAAAGAAAAAGTACTAGGCAGGAAAGGATTATGACTGTCAACAACAAATTAGTTTTGTTTTGGAAATTATTTTTATGACTTAAAAAATTGCTGGGCCCATAACCTGTTGGGTTATGGACTTTCGCAAGCGGAATAAAAAGCGTTTTTAACTAAGTAAAAGAATTAATTTCTCAAAAATGAGAGAATAACAAAATGATATTTTACAGTAGAATTTAGAGATTTACAGGAGAAATCTGATTATTAGATCAAGATGGTGATTTGAATTTGGGGATGAAAAAGGACTCAAAAATCAGCTGTATATATACCCATTATCATTGTGAAAAAGTCAAGATACAAAACTAATCTTAGCACCGTGATTTATAGTGGGGGTCGCAAAGGTTACCCAATATGGTTTGCTTCTGCAAATCAGTCGCAAAGAAAGGGAACCATAAATGGAATGCATTTGCACTTTTCTAAGAATTCATTCACACTTCCGGAGATATCATCATCATTTAATACATGCTGGGAAGATTTTACATCAATTAATCTAACTCTAATAATAGTTATCTAGATTCACCAATTTGACCCGAATATTGATTCTAAGCACCATTTCTTGACGATTCATTTATATAATTTCTTTGATCGAAGTCATATTGCTTGTCTTTCTAATCTGGTAAGTCAAACTTTCTTTCTAATTCTCACTAAGTTTAAGACTATAGTTCGATCGATATTCTAACATGCAGATATGTCATTTGAAGGGCTTCTAAGAAGTTTCTATAAATCGTACGCCTACAACTTAGCAAAGTTCTAAGATCTGTTCAGAGACTCAATGCTCACGGTCTACACCAAATTATCCTACTTTTTATACCGGACCAAAAGTCAATAAAACCGCGAAACACAACCTATAATCACTTCAATGTGAATTAAATAGGGTTACATACTATCGTGGCCTCAATTAAATCAAATTTCACAAAAAAACTAATAGCAGACTGCCAAATAAAGCTGCAAAAAACTTGAATGCCGTGGAAAACCGACAAAGACAGAATTGACTCGATGAATTTATCGAGGCCGTTTGAAAAAGCGATGGGTTCCAATAACTTGTTCAATTTAATTCCGCATAAGATTCCGCCTTTTTAATAGAGATTTTATTAACACGTATGAGTTTCTTTGACCTTAAACTAATTCAATTCGAAAACATTTCGATGAGTGCACTTATCATAATCTCGAGTGGAAGACAATATCAAAAAATTTGGCTTTACCACCTTTTCTCTGTGAAAAATGTACAAAACGCAAAAAAGCGTAAAAAAACAAAAAATGAAGAGTACCTCAATATAACTTAGAACTCCAAAAAACGACTCTTTACAACACGATATGCTACTTAGTGTTTTTTAGGGATTTGAGCACGAGGAGAGTGAGAAACGTCAAAGAAAACAGCTCAGCGGCTTAGTGACTTCCTCTTTCACAAGTTTATCCCATCCCGTTTTTGAGGACGAAAAGTCAAATGGTCAGACGCAAAAAGGATCAGATGAAAAGATGGTATTAAGAAAAATAGCAAAAAAAAGAACAACAGCATTTATATGATTGCAGCAAATTTTTTATTGAGAGCAATTATTAAGTAACCAACTGAACACAGCAAATGACCACAAAAATGGTCTCATTAGAAAGAATATTGTTTACCGCGTAACTTTTACTCTTTTTGCTTTTGATCAAACCACTGCAGCAAGCAGTACTTCCAGATTTAAACTGTAGAAAACAAAACCAATTATCTTCTTTATAAAAGTAAGAGTAGTGCAAATTAACTTATCTTACAGCTAAGGTTACTTTAGACATAATTGCTATGAATTATATTTGGCAAAAGCGCTTCCTTCACAACACTTTTTCATTTTTTTCTCGAGGCTCCTGTAGTTTTACCCTGTGCCTTTCAAATGATGCGTGTTAAGTTGATTTGACTGACTGACTTACCTATGTTTAGCTCCTTGTAGTTGGGTCCAACTAGTTGAGAGAGGTAGGAGTTGAGCATGGCTGCCAATCTGCCGATGATCTCTGGGAGGAGGAATGGCTTCTGTACCTCCCTAGTGAGGTAGTGGAACATGTTCAGTGTCTCATTCACCAGAGTCATGTAACTGCGACACTGACTCTCGTCCTCATGCAGCTTCTTCCTCCTACTCGCCTGCTGTTCTCTGCTCAGCTTATTCCACTCCTAACAAGTCACTTCACTCAACAACACCATTGTCCATCAATTCAAGTCCAATTTGATATCTTTCAAAACCCTTTCTTCTTCCTCCAGCTTCTCTCCAGATTCAGTTCAAAAAAGTACATTCTATTTAAAGATAACCTTATTTTATTTATAATAATAATATTGAATTATTTGCACCAGTCATTCAGTATCTTTGACCGTGGGAGAGCAGTATTGGGCTGATGGCCCGTTCTCGCTAAAATCTGCTTGCTGACAAATCCAAAATGAAAAGAGAAAAGTTCTGATTAGTTTACCCAAGTATTGTTAATTTTAAAAAAGTAGGCCAAATTGAAGAATAGGAGTACGTTCAGCTGAGATCAAAACTTATACGAAATTCTTACTATATCCTCATTACCTAAAATACAACTACTAACTGAGAATTGATGTCACTGATTTGAACATGTAACCAAGAAGCATTCTTAAGACCCCCGTCATCGTGAATACAATTGAGGAAGAGTGAAAGATGTCTACCTAGAGTAATCTCGCCTTTGATAAACCTCGTATGTTTCACTAGACAGTTTTGCACTAAAAAAACTCTTGAAATGAGTAAACCATTACAATATTGGCTAAAATTGTTAAGTCTATGCTTATACAACTCACAGGTTTGTATGGTCACATGATACAATTAATGTTACCCATCAATTGGCAATAGATCAAGAAGTCATGAATGTTGATGTTTGACATTGGTTCCAACTGCTACAGAAACGAGTTGCCTCTACCCAACTATTTTAACTGAAACTCTTTTTCTTAACAAGCTCTCTTCTATTTGGAAACTGGAAAAATTACTCGCTGTTCTAACTCCTGTATCACAACAAAAATTCAAAAAAAGATTTTTTTGATATCAAAAAAAGTTGCGTGTCTGAAGGCCATGTCATTTTTTTTCGGTTTCAGTCGTACCCCAGATGATCGCCCCTTTTAGGTTTCAGACGTCGCCAAAGAAGTCACACACCCTCTTGAAAAACCTGATATGTAAAATTTTTTCTCTCTTTCTTTGAAAAAATAACAAAACTCAATACAAATTGCACTTGATTCCAGGTGCACTTCTAATTTTTCCGGAAAATTTTAATATTGAGACATAGAAAAACCGTACATTTTGTCGGACTTCATAGTTGAAGAGAAGTGACAAGAAGGGTTACTTTTCGTAACCTGCTTTGAGTTGCCCGTTTTTTCTACTTTATGCGCAGACTTTATTAGGTATAAATTCTTAAAATAGCAGTTAGTTTCCAGAAAAAAACTGCAAACGAAGAAACTTTTTGGATAAAAGTAAAAGGCAAACAACTTTGAGTCAAGAAAAGAAGCAAAGAAACTTTACAAAAACGGTGAACATAGTTGTTTTTGAGTTTTGCAACGCATAGTTTTCTCATTCTCAATTTGTCCACTGTCTCAGCTGTTACAGTTGATGTCCACTTTTCCTATGGCCACAGTGGTTAGCAATTGAGGTGCAGAGTTTTTTGAACACTAACAGAAATCACAGGCTTACGAATAGTAATAAAAAAGTACTATTTCTAAGTCTTCTAAAAAATGCTGATGTTTGGCTATAATTAGCTGTGTTTTCGTATCTCGTGTTTCATAACCGCATAACTTTCTTATTTTCTGGATCCACACAATTTATATTGCCGTCCTTTTACAAAACACGTGTTCAGAAAGTTTGACAACAGTAATACAATTAATCTTTTTAATTTGATTTTATGGTTTATATAAGCAAACCAAAAAAATCTATTTTATGGTTTATATAAGCAAACCAAAAAAACCAAAAAAGCAAACCAAAAGCAAACCAAAAAAAAGTCCTGTCGATCCAAAAATATTTTCTGTCTAACACGCGCAAGGTTGGGAGGCTTTTTCACATTTTATCACGAAAAGCAACATTTAGCAACACAAAAGCGTTAAGAGCCTCATTTTTAAGCAAATTCAGCCACCTTCTACAAAAAATGTAGGAACAGTACCGAGGCAAAAATAAGAGCTGCTTTTTCTCTTCGCATTTCGTTTTCGGATTTTCCAGGCGTTTTATCTCTGAAAGAGGAAGAACTCAAGAAAGACTACGTACACCACCGAGCAAGACGACAAAGAAAAACAGGGATTGCATGATTGTTTATATCTTTTTAAAAATATCTGAGCTTAACTTGAAGAATCAACTGGAACTTTTGAACAAAGCAATCACAGAAAAACGAAGTTATAGATCGTTAACCCTGCTGATCAACAAGGCAAACGAAACAGCAACAGAACTCAAAGAATCAACACAGAACATGTTAAAGGAGAACCCTTATCCAAGCAGCGCATTATCAGTGAAAGAAAGACAGTCAAATCCGTTTCCATGTGCTCAAGAAAACAAAGATGAGGTGAAATCTTCAACGACGATGGACAATTTAGCCAATCATTCTCAAGAGTTTGTAATGACTTCGCCTTCTGAGCAAACCTATCTGCCAGCTTCATGAATTCCTACAGGTCATCACCAGCACCTTCACATAACACTGCACAACCACGCCCAAAACCATCTTCGTTTATGCCTAAAATGGACGAGGAACAATCAATGCTGTTTTCAAATGTTAAAAATTTTGTTGTTTATTTTGCATCGTCATCAAAATCTGTGTTCGTTCTGGTCTTAAACTAACTTACGGTCCACTCCTACGTGCCACAAGTCCTTCAACCTTGGCCGTTTGGTACATATGTTTTTTATCGAGTACTTTACCTTGGGTCTGATTTATGCGATGAAATTTGAACGCATTTTTTCCAGCATTTCTAAAAAAGTCCTTTCTGTCTGGAAAAACAAATAACGGTTTGTTTTTCTCAAAATGCAGGTTTTCAGGAGTTTTTTGCTTCAAATTTGTTTTAAAATATTGAAATTCGCAGGTAATTCACTTGAATAAATTGCAGGTACGCAATTTTCGGGAATAGTGCAGATAAAATTTAAATGCACAAGGCATTACCTGAACAGTTTTGAGGTAAATTTAAATATATATTACTTAGAGTGTAGGATTCTTCTTCATATATTCAGCATTTGACCGGAATACTTATCTTGCTCCACCTGGCAAATTACTATTTCTAAGTCTGCTTAGCTTGATCAAAGCCTCTTCTTTTATAGTCTCGCCTGTTAGATTTTATCAAACAATTTTGCCGATCAGTCTGCAACTAATCTATTAGTTTCAATTTTTAAATTTTCAATTTCCAAAGCAAACAAAGCATCATCTGATATGAGCCAGCACAAAACGATACTCAATTCGACAAACCCTTTCGACAAGAATTACAACCACTCAGATGTACAACGAGATCTGAATTGCTAAGAGATTATCTAAAAGATGTATTTAGCGCCAAAACAATTGAAGACTTCAAAGAACAAGAATATACTCGACAACAGCCTCAATGCAGATCAAAACATTTTCCAAATTTGAATACAAAACTAGATCACTCTGGCAATTGGCCAGAAGAAGTGGTCAATGCCACAAAAATGGTCAACCTCACCAGGCAAACGACATTGCCTAAAAATAAGCACAACCAATAAATTGCTGTGATCAGTCAGCAACACTTCCCCACTGTCGGAAAACCTCATTTATATAAGTCTTCAAACTAATCCGAATAGTAACCTATATCCATCAAAACAAAAAGAGACCTCGGAAAAACCTATTTGTTTCGCTACAGCAGCCGATACACTTTTCCGCTTCAAGTGCTTAAACTGTACGAAAACAACCACATAACATGGAAGCATTGAACACAACAAACATGCCTTCACAGAATCAAAAAAAAACTATTTCCAAGATGTCAAAAACAAAAAACCAAAGTGGGGCCGCAGAATTGGATTTAAAACACACTCAAAAAGTCAGCATCAACGAGAATTTCACAGATAAGCACAATCGTCTTTGCCATATTATAGTAAAAAAAAAACACAAACGTGATGTCCTAGCAACCAATCAAAGCAAAACTTCTCCAAATCTTCCTTTTCGTCTGTCAAGCTGAATCAAATTCATTTACAAAGCTAGAAACAGCCTTCCTTCACAAACCTTGGACCCTGTAGAATCCATGCTGGTATATGTTAACCGATCAAAACCTCGTGGCCCCAAATGACCACTTATTGAGAGACACTAGCGTCATAGGTTGCATTCCACAACCCAGCCACTTCAACTTCGATCATCCAGACGCCAGAAATTAAAAATCGTGAACTGTTCAATTTCATATCGCAAGTGCAAACACATGCATTTCAAATAACCAAAATTACCAGGATGTATTAAAGCCCAGTTCTCAACTGCTTTGTTTAGACAGTCAAACACAATTTTATCAGCCTCCACAACTAGGCCCGTTTCCAGCGTTAAATCATAGCGTCTATAGCAAAAACCCTATTGCCACATGAAAATATAACCTTGCAGCAAAACTTCAGCAACGAGCCACCCCTTCAAAAATATTGGAATTCGAGGTCTTCCAGTTAGTTACCATTTGGCTAACCAAAACCACATCTGCGCGATTCCCAAGAAATTCGTGTCAACCAAGAGCCAGTAAAATTCTTGCCAGCTAACAAGTCAATTACCAAAGCCAACAATATTTTTGACTGAAAGCATTCAGTAAAATTGCCCGCTTTGACCCTGCCTCATTTCAATGGCAACCCACTATCATAAATGCATAAATAACTTTTCAATTGTGCAAAATGACACAAGCAAACCAGTTACACAGAATCAATTATCTACAAAACACTGAGTCCTGAAAAGCAACGCAGATAATCGAATTCTATTCTTGCAATCCCGCATAACTACGAAATTGCGCTTAAGGAAATCATAAAACACTTTAGTGACCCAAGTGGGGTAGCCAGTCACACTTGGGTCAACAAAGCGACCATACTACTGTCTAGCAACTTTATATGGAAGTTTAACGCAACATATGCTCCACATTTTTGTGGGGCTTAGGAAATATTGATCCAAATTGCTAAAAGAACGCTCGTGATCATTCCAGATAGCAGACGATTGACGCACAACAACTTCAATACCATAAAATTTCACACGAAAAGTTTGCTTAACTCTCGCCCACTGAAAAAAGTTGCGGACGTTCCCGACAATGAGCATCCGTTGACGCCAACCCATTTTATCATAAAGAGATCATACAAATCTATGCCACCTGGGAACTTCAGTTGCAGAATGCCGGCAACTTTCAAGTCCTGGAAAAACACAAATCAATTGATAAACCAGATCTGGAGGTAGCTTGTTAAAGAACACTTTCTAACGTTGACGAAAAAAAAACAGTGGTTCAGCAAAGATGCAACAGCTCTCAAAATTGACGACATTGTTTGGATACTCCAAAATTTCACGCCACGTGGAATATGGCCTTCAGTGGTTGAAACTTCTCTAGGAAGACCGAACAGTACAAGTATTCAAAGTAAAAACTGTTAACAGCACGTACGTCCGCCCGGTAACGGGTCTCGCTTTGTTCTGCTGATTAGCCGTTTTTTCTCATCTCATTTTCTTGCAACGGCAATCTAGGTAACTCTATCTAACCTCTGGCCTGCGCCTACTTTTTATTCGTTATTTCGCCCTCCTTTTATGCCCTGGAAATTTTTCACCCATCAATTGGCAACAGAGCAAGAGTCATGAAAGTTTGACTTTGATCCCAACTGATACCGAACGAGTAGCATCTACCCGCAAGTATAATTACTGTAACAAAACGCTTATAATTCAACTCTTTTTATTAACAAGCTCTCTAGATCGACATGTAAACTATTAATTCCAATTCAAATTTTTTGGTTTCCATAAGTGTGGTGATTTGCGCTTGCAGTTTTGTCTTATTTTTTGTTCTAATTTTTGTTGTGATTGTCTGTATGATGTGTTTAAATAACTTGTTTTTCTCAAGCCTTTTAAGAACAAACAGAATTACGTCACCAAGATACGATACAACTTACTTTGAGCGTTCTAAAAAAATACCCCCTATCTTTTGGCCTCGGCCTCCGAAAAGGTGTTTCTGTTCAAATTTGTTTAAATTTAATGTAATTTCTCAACACAAAAACTGCTTCTCATTTTTTCGGTCACTACCGTTAGGGCACTCGTTTACATTATTTAATTCCGATTCGTTTACTTAAAACTGGTTGGCAGAGCTTCACTTTTCACAACCGAAGCTCTGCGATTCATCCAAACTCAAAATTATACTCGAGTTATTTGATCACACTAAAATCATTAATGTAAAGAGATAAAAAACAAAGATCCTAGCCTAGAATTGATACTTAGTTCTAGTTAGTTGAGCTTCAGCAGTTTTGACTTTTTATCACAGCTTGAATCATACTGCTTCCGCTGTCTTCTGACAAATATCCATCCAAAATGTTATATATTGCACCCCGAAAGCCGTATTTATAACATTTATGCAAAAAGACACACACCGATATCAAATGCTTCCTTCAAGCCCACAGATCAAAAATTCAAAAGTTTCGTTGCTGTTTTGTGGAGATTAGACCTGATTTCCTTTACCATTGCTACAATAGCAAAAACCAACCGTCTTTTCTCTCTCCCAGAGTAAAACTGCGAATGATAAAATCTAGAAAAATGTGGGATATTTCAAAGTGATCAAATAATCTTCAAAAAATTTCTTACTATTAGAAGCAACAAAACTGGCATGGAATTTCATGGGTCGTAATCAGTGCCAATTTGAACAAACAAATTTGACACACTGTACTGACCGGTACATCTGTTAAGCTTCAATTTTAAAATGATTACAGAATCAGACACACGCTTCAAAAACTAATAGCTTAAATTATAGCAACTAACTTACGGTCCACTCCTACGTGCCACAAGTCCTTCAACCTTGGCCGTTTGGTACATATGTTTTTTATCGAGTACTTTACCTTGGGTCTCATTTATGCGATGAAATTTGAACGCACTTTTTTCCAGCATTTCTCGAAAAACAAATAACGGTTTGTTTTTCTCAAAATGCAGGTTTTCAGGAGTTTTTTGCTTATTTAATTTAATTTAAAATATTGAAATTCGCAGGTAATTCACTTGAATAAATTGCAGGTACGCAATTTTCGGGAATAGTGCAGATAAAATTTAAAAGCACAAGGCTTTACCTGAACAGTTTTGAGGTAAATTTAAATATATATTACTTAGAGTGTAGGATTCTTCTTCATATATTCAGCATTTGACCGGAATACTTATCTTGCTCCACCTGGCAAATTACTATTTCTAAGTCTGCTTAGCTTGATCAAAGCCTCTTCTTTTATAGTCTCGCCTGTTAGATTTTATGAAACAATTTTGCCGATCAGTCTGCAACTAATCTATTAGTTTCAATTTTTAAATTTTCAATTTCCAAAGCAAACAAAGCATCATCTGATATCAGCCAGCACAAAACGATACTCAATTCGACAAACCCTTTCGACAAGAATTACAACCACTCAGATGTACAACGAGATCTGAATTGCTAAGAGATTATCTAAAAGATGTATTTAGCGCCAAAACAATTGAAGACTTCAAAGAACAAGAATATACTCGACAACAGCCTCAATGCAGATCAAAACATTTTCCAAATTTGAATACAAAACTAGATCACTCTGGCAATTGGCCAGAAGAAGTGGTCAATGCCACAAAAATGGTCAACCTCACCAGGCAAACGACATTGCCTAAAAATAAGCACAACCAATAAATTGCTGTGATCAGTCAGCAACACTTCCCCACTGTCGGAAAACCTCATTTATATAAGTCTTCAAACTAATCCGAATAGTAACCTATATCCATCAAAACAAAAAGAGACCTCGGAAAAACCTATTTGTTTCGCTACAGCAGCCGATACACTTTTCCGCTTCAAGTGCTTAAACTGTACGAAAACAACCACATAACATGGAAGCATTGAACACAACAAACATGCCTTCACAGAATCAAAAAAAAAACTATTTCCAAGATGTCAAAAACAAAAAACCAAAGTGGGGCCGCAGAATTGGATTTAAAACACACTCAAAAAGTCAGCATCAACGAGAATTTCACAGATAAGCACAATCGTCTTTGCCATATTATAGTAAAAAAAAACACAAACGTGATGTCCTAGCAACCAATCAAAGCAAAACTTCTCCAAATCTTCCTTTTCGTCTGTCAAGCTGAATCAAATTCATTTACAAAGCTAGAAACAACCTTCCTTCACAAACCTTGGACCCTGTAGAATCCATGCTGGTATCTGTTAACCGATCAAAACCTCGTGGCCCCAAATGACCACTTATTGAGAGACACTAGCGTCATAGGTTGCATTCCACAACCCAGACACTTCAACTTCGATCATCCAGACGCCAGAAAATAAAAATCGTGAACTGTTCAATTTCATATTGCAAGTGCAAACACATGCATTTCAAATAACCAAAATTACCAGGATGTATCAAAGCCCAGTTCTCAACTGCTTTGTTTAGACAGTCAAACACAATTTTATCAGCCTCCACAACTAGGCAGCCAGCGTTAAATCATAGCGTCTATAGCAAAAACCCTATTGCCACATGAAAATATAACCTTGCAGCAAAACTTCAGCAACGAGCCATCCCTTCAAAAATATTGGAATTCGAGGTATTCCAGTTAGTCACCGTTTGGCTAACCAAAACCACATCTGCGCGATTCCCAAGAAATTCGTGTCGACCAAGAGCCAGTAAAATTCTTGCCAGCTAACAAGTCAATTACCAAAGCCAACAAGTCAACAAAGCGACCATACTACTGTCTAGCAACTTTATATGGAAGTTTAACGCAACATATGGTCCACATATTTTTTGGGCTTAGGAACTATTGATCCAAATTGCTAAAAGAACGCTCGTGATCATTCCAGATAGCAGACGATTGACGCACAACAACTTCAAAACCATAAACTTTCACACGGAAAGTTTGCTTAACTCTCGCCCACTGAAAAAAGTTGCGGACGTTCCCGACAATGAGCATCAGCTGACGCCAACCCATTTTATCATAAAGAGATCATACAAATCTATGCCACCTGGGAACTTCAGTTGCAGAATGCCGGCAACTTTCAAGTCCTGGAAAAACACAAATCAATTGATAAACCAGATCTGGAGGTAGCTTGTTAAAGAACACTTTCTAACGTTGACGAAAAAAACAGTGGTTCAGCGAAGATGCAACAGCTCTCAAAATTGACGACATTCTTTGGATACTCAAAAATTTGACGCCACGTGGAATATGGCCTTCAGTGGTTGAAACTTCTCTAGGAAGACCGAACAGTACAAGTATTCAAAGTAAAAACTGCTAACAGCACGTACGTCCGCCCGGTAACCGGTCTCGCTTTGTTCTGCTGATTAGCCGTTTTTTCTCATCTCATTTTCTCGCAACGGCAATCTAGGTAACTCTATCTAACCTCTGGCCTGCGCCTACTTTTTATTCGTTATTTCGCCCCCCTTTTATGCCCTGGAAATTTTTCACCCATCAATTGGCAACAGAGCAAGAGTCATGAAAGTTTGACTTTGATCCCAACTGATACCGAACGAGTAGCATCTACCCGCAAGTATAATTACTGTAACAAAACGCTTATAATTCTACTCTTTTTATTAACAAGCTCTCTAGATCGACAGGTAAACTATTAATTACAATTCAAATTTTTCGGTTTCCATAAGTGTGGTGATTTGCGATTGTCGTTTTGTCTTTATGCAAATGTTCTAATTTTTGTTGTGATTGTCTGTATGATGTGTTTAAATAACTTGTTTTTCTCAAGCCTTTTAAGAACAAACAGAATTACGTCACCAAGATACGATACAACTTACTTTGAGCGTTCTAAAAAAATACCCCCTATCTTTTGGCCTCGGCCTCCGAAAAGGTGTTTCTGTTCAAATTTGTTTAAATTTAATGTAATTTCTCAACACAAAAACTGCTTCTCATTTTTTCGGTCACTACCGTTAGGGCACTCGTTTACATTATTTAATTCCGATTCGTTTACTTAAAACTGGTTGGCAGAGCTTCACTTTTCACAACCGAAGCTCTGCGATTCATCCAAACTCAAAATTATACTCGAGTTATTTGATCACACTAAAATCATTAATGTAAAGAGATAAAAAACAAAGATCCTAGCCTAGAATTGATACTTAGTTCTAGTTAGTTGAGCTTCAGCAGTTTTGACTTTTTATCACAGCTTGAATCATACTGCTTCCGCTGTCTTCTGACAAATATCCATCCAAAATGTTATATATTGCACCCCGAAAGCCGTATTTATAACATTTATGCAAAAAGACACACACCGATATCAAATGCTTCCTTCAAGCCCACAGATCAAAAATTCAAAAGTTTCGTTGCTGTTTTGTGGAGATTAGACCTGATTTCCTTTACCATTGCTACAATAGCAAAAACCAACCGTCTTTTCTCTCTCCCAGAGTAAAACTGCGAATGATAAAATCTAGAAAAATGTGGGATATTTCAAAGTGATCAAATAATCTTCAAAAAATTTCTTACTATTAGAAGCAACAAAACTGGCATGGAATTTCATGGGTCGTAATCAGTGCCAATTTGAACAAACAAATTTGACACACTGTACTGACCGGTACATCTGTTAAGCTTCAATTTTAAAATGATTACAGAATCAGACACACGCTTCAAAAACTAATAGCTTAAATTATAGCAGTCAAGGAAAAATTTGTGGTTGCAGCCTCTGGTTGATCGTTTGACTTCAATCTAAGATATTGATCTTACATATCATACTTTGACTCCGATTTTTTTCGTGACCAAAATGTTGGTTCGGAATTAGGTAATTTTTTCCCAATGATTAAAAAGATATCGTAAGTCTTCTATTTCAGCCGTGAGCAATTAATATTTATCTTTTTGGTAGCTAGAGAATAATACAAACGAAAAACGTTTTCTCATTCTCAACAGATTCAGAATAAAGCTGATTTTTAAAACCTTTTGGACAGGGATAGTTTTCGATATCGCGTTGTTATAATGCTCCCTTATTTCGGCACAATCAGTGCTATCCCCTGTGTGTCTTTTTGTCGCTACGTTTAATGTCAATGCATTTTATGTTGATTTACGAGCTTTTTCAAGGTAATTATCCCGAGTCCAGTGGAAAACAGACGCTCTAAATATAATCCTCATTCAAATGTAAAAAATGAGAGCGCCTAAATAATGGCCTTTGAGAGACTGATGGAAACAATCAAGAGTGAAACAATCACTCCAGTAGTTCGATGTAAGACGAAACATCGATCCGAAAAAAAAATGCATCAGCCAGACCTAAATAATAACCGCAAACTTTGCCGCGCAATTCAAGTTAGAGCAACAGTAAAATCGTTAATAGACGACTGAATAACTAATTTCAATCAAAATACTCTTTAGAGAAAGCCATTTTGTTGAAGAGGAAACAACTAAAACGGAACTTCTATCACGTGAACAACTAAGACATTTTCTTAAGAGATAGAGAAAATAGCCAGGCGCGCAGATACGATTGAAAAATGAGAGCGCGAAGTAAAGGAACAAATTTGAAATTTACAGCTGCTGCTATAAGCGAATAGATCAAAAAGAAATGCGTCAGACGACAAAAATAACACTAGTTCCAAAATATAGTTCCAACACGTTCATCTTACATTTTTGGAGCTCAAAAAACGACAAAACAATCTTCACATAATTAGTGATATACGTGAATTATATATTTTTCAATAAAACAACAATTAAACTCGATTCGATTTTAGAGGCCATTAATATTATTATTGCTGGTTATTTCATCTGCGTACACCTCAATTGAGAACTCCAATACCAAAATAGCTGGCAGATTACCAGAAAATAGCTGCGATAAAAGTGTAGACCAGAAAGTAGTGTAAGGAAGACTTATATTTCTCCTACTCAATTCATAAAATGATTGTTTTGCATTTTTATTTCAGATGCTGGTTCGAGGCAGAGTCCCAATGAATTCAACTAATGTCTTCAACTAACATATTCATCATTCCAAATATTCCAACTGTTTTACAATCTTCCAAATAACTGCAGTATTCAATCCACTTCTACAAACAACCATTCTACGACTTTTTCAGTAAGTTAGTACATACAATTTTATCCAATGACAATCTAGCAATTTAATCTCTTTCAAATTCAATCAAAAATATTCAGGGAGAAATTCTGTAATAATTTATCCATGACACTGCGCCTCTTCAAAAATGTTACTCCATCATGATAGTGTAAAAAATTTTATTTAAAACTTCTACGAAATTTCAGTTTGTTTTTCATGCACTTTAGCAGCAACCATTATAAGCATTTAATCAATTTTGAAAATTAATTATGACATAAGTTATTTTTTGTGCTGCTTTTTAGGTACTTTGAAAATAACATTGAATCTGTAATAACACTTTCGTGTTTTTGTTTTATTACCTTGTCAGGGAATTTTTGTAAAGATTAAGCTTGTGGTTAATAATTGTATTTTCTCTGTCTTTTTCGCTGATTCATTTAGAGTTGCTTAAGATTTTTCGTCAACTGTTGACAAAAAAGGTTCATGTCCATCGGAGGTGCAGTAGTTTGTTGAATGGTTCCACTGTATGAGCGGGCAGACATTAATTGAATTTGATTAATTACAACATTCTCTTTCAACGTTCTACACTTTAGGTGTATAATGAGAATTTGATACGCATCATCGGTAACAATTAGTACTGGTCGAGGTATTATTCCTTTTTCAGATCTCATCAGTTTCGCACAGCGTTTTCCATACTTGTGAACTAAGTAGTTAATGAGACAATGAAAAAAAAATTGATATTATGAATGAGGCTATTCCAATAATGATTGACATTTTCTATGTATGAGCTTGTGTAAATTTATTACGTAGACTGTTACGAACTGTCTGTATATCACACAATATCGGCTCTGCGACTTCATCAAGTTTATCGAACTAGAATCGTTGATACTCAGGCACTTCTGACATTTTCAATTGAATATCTTCAATGAACTGTTGGCGCGCTTGTGCTATTGTTCCCATGTGAGGCAAATTATCAATCGCTGGTATTTTCGCAAGCAAATGTTTGCGTGGATCAGACTAATGTCGAGGCGTGTAATTGTAGCATTGTGACACGAAAACATGCCAGCTCTGATCTCAAGATAGGTTGTTTCAATTTTTGTTCCACACTCGAATTGGATTATACATATCTGACATCCTGCAAGTTTTGTTCGAGTCAGTGGGTCATTGTTCCTCATTGTGCTCAAAAATATGTCAAAATTAGGAGTTACCGAAGTGATCATTCACTTTCCATTGCCAATGTTACGAGCTTTTTCCTTTACTGGCAATTTTACTGTTTTTATATCACATTTTTGTAACGCAATAAAATGGTTGCCAATCAGAAGTGATCCTAGGCATGTGTCATGAGCAGTTTCAAGCGAGACGCCATTAAAGCAAACAGAAAAACTGCTTGACCCTACGCACCTGTCAATTTCATCTTGCGATAGAGGAGCGATTTTATGAGTCGATTCATCTATAGCAATGAAGTCGAATTCGATAGCATACTGCGATGCATATCCATCAGTTCCTTCATTGGGCATCGGAACCGGTATCGCTCTGTAAAGAATAAGAGCAGTTGCTCCTGTCACAAACGCAATCGCCAAAGTGAAGAACATTCCATCCTCCACTACAACATTTCTGAGAATTTATGTTTCGTAAAACGTTAAGAGCTTGATTTGTAGGTATAGCCAAAGATAATCGTTCATTTTCTTTTGTCTGCCAAATTACCACAGCTTCCAGAATTTCTTCAAGAGCTCTTCTTGGAAGTAGAGCCATTGGTATTAGTTTATTGACAATTGTCATAACTGAATTCAAAATTGTAAGCTTGTAGCTAAACACTGCTGTTCTGTATGATTTGATTTCATTCAAGACAGCGGACAACAATCCAATTAAATTTGTCTGAACTTGTAACATTTGATCTCTTGCATAGAAAAGTTGATTGCAAGCCATCAATTTTCTAGAGTTATTACGAATTAACGAAACTGCTTTATTTAGAACTTCCGAGTGATTTTTCTGAGTTTCTGTAATATTGCGTTGACAATTGTTCGCGTCCTTCATGTGATCTGCAATTATGAACATTTTGTCGTTCATTTTCCCCTTTATTTCAATCCATCGCTTGTTATTTTCTATTTGAGTTCAAGCAAAGTCTGTCTTCTCTGTTTTGATCTCTTCCTCCGCATGATCCAAAAATGCTTCCCAGTGAGCAAGCGATACCTGCTCAAGCAGTGACTGCTGTTAGTGCTCCAAATGCAAGCATAGCTGGTCTACGTTTCTGTTTTGAAAGAGTTTTTTGTCCCAAATTGATTTTCTCTAAGTGCTTTCTAAATTTGTTCTTTGATATCTTCCACATCATTTTGAGCTGCAATTAGTTGTTTTTCAACAATTTCAATCAAATTAGTGAAGGTCAAGCCACTTTCGTTTGTTTTCATAAGATTAAGATCGCATCCAAATTCATATTGATGCTAAGAATTGTTTAACACCAGTGATAAGGTGTTCATTTGTAGATGTATTTTTGAGACCAATCGAGGAAACGATACCAGAAATTGAATGTTAACAAATTTTTCTGCTAATAACAATTTTTGTTGATACATGAATTCTATACCTTCTTGTGAATCATCTCTGTTGTTGTAGCATAATTTAACGATTACTAATAGAAATACGATATTTCAAGAAAATCATTTTTGTTTGTTTTCTAATCAAAATGTGGTTTAACAGGGCTTACTTAAGTTCACAGGTGGCCAATCTCAGAAGTCTTTGTTTCCCCTTAGGATAAAATACTTATAAATTTTTCCCTCTTAAATAAATAAATGTCTGAGCTGCATGGTAACTTAGAGAAATTTTGTGGATTTTTCTCAGCGGACTTAAATATCCTAGAGACAAAGAAGTTATTTTTTTTTGTAAAAACCTTCAAGCTGTTTTTATAAATAAAAATTGCTAAGTTGATCGAAGATGTGTGATTACATTTTCAGCAAAATTAGTCTGGACATAATCAACCATAAAAATTTCTAAGTCACGTGTTCCCAAAAGCTTAATCACGCGAATAAACAAAACTTGCTCTACTGAGAGAGCAAAATGACGTCAAAGCAGTCGAAATGGCATGAACAAATGAACAGAAAGCAAAGTTGAAAGGATTATGAGTCCTACAGTCGTAACAAAAATTTTGAGAGAATAAAAAACATAGGAGGACATATACTGACGTACAATTCAAAGAATTTTTTTGACTAAACGAAAAAACATAGCCGGCAGGTTGCCGGAATAGCTAATAAAAATAGACTTGCGTGCCGTATGATAGAGATAGACACAAATACAGATATAAGTTGAAAAAGTTATCGACGCCGCTCAAAAAGCTATATAAAAAATTAAACTATAAATTAATGAAGCTTAATAAAATTCCTTGCGCAGAAGTCTTTTCATTAGGGACATTTATTACACAAATGAGTTCCTTTGACCTTAAACTAATTCAAAATAAACTTAAGGTGCAAAATTCGTTTTATTGAGCGAGGCAAGTCACTTATGATCAAAATCTAATCACGCTAAAAACTTTTGCTAGAGAGAGTGAGAAATGACGTCACGCGCGCAAAAAGAGTTAGTGAGAGAAAGAAGTCATGCAGAAAGTTTGACTTTTTCAGCTTTGAAGTGTGAACAAAAGTAAAACGAAAAAAGGGCGTCAGACGACAAAACAAAAAAAAACCAAGGGCACAGCAATATAGCTCCGCTCAGCTTACAGCTTCGCAGCTATAAATAGACCCAAAAACGGACTACGATTGATTTGGAAAAACAGTTTCTAAAAAAAATCATATGAAAAAAATTTTAAAAAACAGAAAATCAATGTCAAAATGCCGCATGTGAACAAAAAAAACACTAGCGAGAAATTGAAATTTATTTCAAACAAAAAACTAGACCTTGGATAAACTATGAATGGATTGGAAAAACCATTTAGAAAAATAATTCTATCCAAAAAAAAACAGTGAAAATCAATGTGCAATTGCCGCATGTGAACAAAAAACCATTTTCTCACTACTTTAAAATCAGAGCGATAAAATTCACGCCGCAAAACCACTCGCTTTTTCGCTCCATTTCCTGTTTCGGCGTGACCAAAATCACTACTCCAATTTGACTTCAAAAATCATGAAAATGTGTGAACAGATCTTAAAAAAAGACAGCGCCCCAATACAATTCAAATTTTTGAATTGTAAAAAAACATAGCAGGACAAGTCCTGAAACAATTCAAAGAATTTTCATTGATTTAACAAAAAACTAGAACTAGACTGGACTATGAATGGTTTGGGAAAACCATTTAGAAGAAAACGATCAGGAAATTGAAGCAGTAAAAACAGAAGACAATTTGCTGCACGTGAACAAAAACAATCACATCCGACAAAGCAAATTTTGTACAAACACCGTTTTCTGTGCTCAAAAATAGAAGTTAATTGTCCTTTGCCTTCAATCGCTGCTTCAGTTCTCGGCAGCCGGCTTTGGTTCTCCTGTATACTAAAAATGATCATTCTATTACTCAAGTGATTCTTTTTGTTGGTTATTTTGCCATTTCGACAGGCTGTTTTGCTTGAAAGTACCAACAGTGCCTTTGATTTCATTTTGCAACTGCTCACCTTTAACTTTAGCTTCACATGAGTTTTGTTTCAATTGAATTATATCATTCAAGAATTTCAGACAACTCATGCTCAATGTCTGTGTTCAATGATATACTTACAAATATTAATATACAACGAATCAACAGACTTACCTTACTGGAAGTTGATCATTTTGCTCGCAATTATCACAAAACTAACTTTTCCCAAATCGGCAAGTTTTGGCATGATTAATGCAATCACGTTTTACAGGAGGAGCATTGCACGCAAAATCTGACTCAAAATTTCTTGATTTCTTGACAGGATCCACAGGAAAATTCGGATAACCTAATGTTACTATTTGGCTGTGACTTCTCGTCTTTTGCATTCTTTAGAATACCTGGTACCTATGGCTTTTTCCGATCACGAAAAATTCCAGCAGAGCACCAATACTTCGGAGCAGAAACTAGCAACCTAAAAGCTCTTATAGTTAACGTGCATGAAGCGTCAAAAGTTCAGAAACACACAAAAGAAATAAATTTCCAGAGCCTCGGGAAACAAAATTTTGAAGACTTTTCAAAGATCGGTCCATTTTTTGAGATCATCTCAATGGTACCACTTTTACCCCAAAAGCTATGGATCTGCCAAAACAGACTGAACAAAAAAAACAAAGTTGTTAACCCCGAAATAAATTTGGAGATTAGAATATTTCACCTTTCGTGGGGTTGCAACTGATTTCTCTTTAGGCAACTAGATCAATATTCATGCTTATACGTTCTCTGATATAAACTAACCGGTGGTGGTCAAGCAAGCCGGTAGGCAAGCAAGCCGAATTTTGAAAATCAGGTAAAGTAAGCCGAAAAATTTTGGGATACCGGTATTTTAAGTTGCCGCAGGCGGGCCGGTGGGCGCGCTTCGCCGCGATAACCGGCCCGCGGTTTCCGGATTACATCCTACAGCGGATGAGAGGCATGGTCTTAGACAGTCTTGGTCAGCAGAGGCCCGTACCCACTAGTTGTCTAAAAATTGACGTATTTTTGTTTCTTTGGTGCATTGGAATGCATTATACGCTATAAAACAACATGCAGTATTGATTGTAACGGCTAACAATCTATTATTTCTGATATATTACATAACTTTCGGCTTGCTTTTCTGTTGGCTTCCTTTTACTTCGGCTTCCTTTGCGTTCGCCAAACTAACCGAAGTGTTTTTGATGAGCTGTTGTGTTTCATGTATTCGCTTGATGCACTCTAGACTCTCGTCCAACAAGAAGGTGGTGTCATTGATCAACAGATTCACAAATCGCACTATTTCTTTACCCTCACTGTTCAATGTGTTCACCATCGACAGCTGCAACAAACAACATTCAGTGCAAATATACAATATTCTCAAACTCAGACCAATGCCCAAAAACGGCCACGATTGCGTTCCGTGACCTCGCAATAGAAAAAAACAAAGACTAGGCTCATAATGTCCTAGCCGTCAAAAGCAAATTCTGAATCTCAAAAATCTGATCACCACGAAATCCAATCTTAAGTTATGTATTTGATCACTTACATTCTCAGGCCTGCAACATGAGCACAAGAGGAGTATCTAGTAACAAATTAAAGCGCTGTTTGATGTCGGAATGTTTATCGCGTTCGTGTAGCGAAACAAAGTTGTGAAACCATTCAAAATCTAAAGAATTCTGTTTTATTAATTGTTTCAACAATTAGTGTTTTTCACAAACATTAAACATAACAGACTAACGCCGAGCGAATTGCTCTCAAACGACCGGCGAGCGGTTGGCTTCGACAGTAGCTAGCCATCGTTTAGTAAGGCTAGCTTTAGCTTGATTCGACTCTGCAACTTTTAGTTTTCAATCCTTGTTATCAATCCTTGTTACCAATAAATCAAACAAACTGATATTTTAAAAATTTGCAAAATATTCTTTCAGGACACGCATCTGCAAGATTTCGTTGGCAAGTTTCGTTGGCCATTAATGATCGTTAAACTCAGAAAAGGACAAATAATCAAAAATTTTGAAAACAATCGCAAATTTTACCAAATTCTTGCCAAAATTCAACATATTAGAATCTTCAAAATCATTTCATTGTCTCAACAGACTATCCATTAACCCTATTTTAAGCCATAAAAAGTTTCACCGGCTCATAAAGATCCATAAAATTGGAACATGATAATAATTTTAATTATAATAAAAATTAAATTTTATCGAAAAATTGCTTAAGCTGGAGTCATTAAAAAATAATAACCATTCCATTAACTCCAGAAACTATGCGACAGCTTATCATCAAACCTTGGAGGAGGTCCATGGGGCACAAAAAAATCAAAGAAAATCAAAAATTATTCAAAAACTTGAAAAAATTGCAGATTTTTAAAATACTGCTTGAATTCGTGATGCTAAAATTTTGAAAAACATTCCATTACGTCTAGAAACTATACAGTAACCTATTATCCAACCCTAGAGGAGGTTCCTTGGCTCTTGAGGCTGGAGAAACTTAAAAAACTATAAACAATTTTACAAAACTTGAAAATTGCAAAAAAAAAATTCATAAAAGTGCTAAAATACGCGTTGCTAAAATCTTGAAAAACATTCCATTAGATCTGGAAACTATACAAAAACCTATTATCAAACCCTAGAGGAGGTTCCTTGGGCTTCTTGAAGCAGGATAAACATAAAAAAAGACAAAAAATTCCAAAAAACTTGAAAAAAGGCTACTTTATAAAAAAAATTGATAAAATTTAAGATATTAAAAAGCTGAAAAGTATTCCATGGGCAAAACAAAAAATGCAATAACCTATCATCAAACCCCATAGGAGGTTTCCTGGCTCCTTGGGCTGGAAAACCTTTGATAATTACAATAAATATTCAAAAAAATTTGAAGAAAATTGCAATTTTCATCAAAAATTGCTAAATTTCGGGATATTAAAATGTTGAAAAGTAATCCATTACCACCATAAACTATGCAGCAACCTACTATCAATCCCCTAAGGAGGTTTTCTTAAACCTGAGGCTGAAATACTCTGAATAATGACAATACATGTCAAAAAAAAATTGAAAAAAGTTGCAACCTTTGTCAAAAAAATGCAAAAATTCCTGTTGTAAAACATTCCATTACATCTAGAAAGTATACAATAACCTATAATTGAACCTTAGCGTAGTCTCCTTGGCTCTTGAGGCTGGATAAAATTAACAAAAATGACAAAACTTTTTCAAAATAGAAAATGCAAGTTTTTTCAAAAAATTGTTAAAAAACGCGATGTTAAAATGTTGAAACCATTCTATTACCACAAAAAACTATGCAGTAACCTATTATCAAAACGCAGAGGAGGTTACTTGACACCTATGGCTGATGAAACTCAAAAATCCACAAAAATTTTCAAAAAAGCTTGAAAAAAATTTTGAAAATTGGTATAAATTTGCGTGTTTTTAGCGAGCGGTTGTTCGTCATTAGCTAGCCACGGGAGAGGGGGGGGGGGGGGGGTTGGTTGCTTGCTGAGTAGGGGCAACATTAGGGTGAGGGCAACAGGGCGTTGGGGGTGGGGGGGGGGAGGTCTTCAACCTCTAAGAACCGACCTTCACATAATAAGTCTAAGTATAAGTCTCCAAAAAGTTTGAGCTGAAAGGCTCTAAGAGCACTTAGTGCCCGCTGGGCGCTACCTGTTTACCCCGTTTTTGAGGACGAAAAGTCAAAAGCGTCAGACGAAAAATTGGTCAAGAGAAAAATCGCATTAAAAAAGACCGACAGGACTAATATAATTGCTACAAGCTTCGCAATTAACCATAAACTTTAAAAATTTGACTATAGATTTGTAGGAAATTTTTTCCATTGAATCAAAATTTTTCATTGAAAAAAATATTTTTTCCAATGCATACGCATGTTAATATCAAATGTTGAACTTTTAAAAACATTTCGCTTACATTCCAAACCGTTGGATCGCCGAAAAATAAGAGCATAGAAAGACGCCGATGTTTTCAATTAAGGACGTTTTGTACTCAAAAAAACTACGCGTTACTGTAACTGTATTTGTTGTTCAGTCGGGGCAGCGTTTGGACTCCAATTAGATTTAAAAACAGTCTAAATTCCAAAACAAAATCTGATTAAAAAGTTAAAAAAAAAACAACAACTCAAAAAAGCGATCTGTATAGCAAACGCAGCTATTAATGAAAATAGGCCGCGTACATAGCAAAATCTGATAATTGTATTCAAACACAAGCTACAGGATTGATCATGTACAACAGATTTCTGATGTTAGAAGACAAGATATCTCCAATTAAATTTTTGATTTGTCCATTTGCTGTCTATTGATTTTAATGGTGCAAAACATAGACCACAAACGCCTGACAAAATGCTCTCGAACAACTAAGAGAAAATATAATCTATGGCAGCCTGCGTCAGTCAGGGGAGGTGATTAGCTTGGAAGCTTCAAATGACATTATGAGAGGTCATTAATGCCATTGTTAAGATTCGAAGTGAAAAATTATTACACTAATTTGGCGCACTTTTCATTTGACTTTCGGTAATAAATTGACAATTGACTTCAGCTGCTTAAAATTATGAATTAGAGAAAAATAGGATAACGCAAAACTCGTTTGAGTTACTCGCACAGTCATATCGATCAGGCAAAAAATTTACATTAAAACATTCATTTTTAGCATGCTGTTATTAATCACTGCAACAATACGATAATGAAATTGCTGTAAAAAACTAAGCGTAAAACAAAAAATTTGACAAAAAGAAACCGTTAAAGAATCATTCAAAACGATCAGTTAGAAGCAATCATCGTAACCGAAAAACTTAAGAATAACGGTACGTAACCTCAATACAAGTGGTATTTTCATGCCAGAAAAAACTGAAAATTTTCACGGGTATCTGAGTTTTCATCAAAACACTGGAACAAAACAATTCAAAATTAGACAGAATGTCAAAACCAGATTTGGAATGAATTCGATTGTTCGCAAATGCACAAAAAAGGAATAAGTTACCACAGTGGCTTCGGTTGGCAAAAACGGAAAACGTTTTTAGAAAACGTTGAATGATTTCTTGCTCTCACAACATGAAAAAATTCCTTTGAATAGTAACGTAGGAGCTTTTAAAAGTAGTTTTTATTTTTAGGAAGAAAACAGTTGGAAGAAAATAATATAATGTGATTCTTTAAGAAATTGGTTGATCTTTATTATTTTATTTTGTTCGAATGATGTGGAAATATTTTTTGTTTCAAGTATATTTAACCGTATGGTTATAATTTTAATTTACTTGTTGCAAAAAAACTAAAGGAGATTAAAACTTTAAGGCAAAGGTCAGATTGTACACTTGTCCAACAAATGCGAGAAGTCTGTTGAAAGTTTTAAAAAAGCGCAGCAAAAAGCACATGCATATCGGACGCAGCTAATAAAAACAATAAATCGCCTATTTAGCGAGAATGATTCAAGAGCTATTCGAAAAATTCGGTAAAACATTTACATTTACATGACAGATTAGCTGCAGTTAAATTTTCTATTTCCATTTGTTGTCATTGATTCTGGTAAAAACACTCATTGATTCTGGTAAAAACACTACTGGTAAAAAAAAAAATCAACCGATGTATTTATTAAAAAAGTCAACCCCAGAACAAGCAAAGCTCATGTGGTGCTCGGGGGGGGGGGGTTGATAGGGAGGGGGAGTGGGTCAACCTCTACGAACGGCCCTTCACACCATAACAGTCTCCATAACAGTTTCTGTGAACTGCATACTTGGAGACTAGTGAGCTGAAATGCCTACTGGGCGCTATCTGTTCATCCCTTTTTTGAGGAAAAGTCAAAATGGTTAGACAAAAAATGGATCAAGCGAAAGACCGACAAGTCTAATATAATTGCTACGAACTTCGTTTGAGAGCAATTATTAACCATGAACTCAATCAAACAGTTACAACCAGCTTGGTGGTCCCCAGATTAGGGGAATATTCTATTTTCATGAGCAATCACGCCAAGAATATAACAAAGCCGACAAAGTGCCGGAAACTAATCACTGTTGTCCCGCTTGACGCACATCGAGATCGAATTAGACAAAGAGGAGGAGATAAAAATTGACTATAAATTGATAAAAAATTTGTGTTAAGTGTTAAGAAAGAAGTGTCGAAAATGTTCCAAAATGGTGTGCAGTTTAGTTAGATTCTAGCATTATACTCCATCCAGCTTCCACGATCGGGCTTCATCGGTTTCTGCCGTTAAGTTTGATTTTGCTGTTTTGACCTTGGCCGTATTTCTACATTGTACAATTCAATGAGTGAAAGAACTTTAAACCCATTCAGGTGAAACAGTGAGTGAGGTAGGTCAGATGCCAAGCGTGAAAAAAAGACATATGTGAAACAAACGCGGAACCAATAGTAAAGGGAATTTAAAAAAGCAGTTCGCCAAAATAATAACCATTGAGAAGTTGACGGCTGCTATCAAAAATCAATTAAAGATCGGCACAAAGAAATGATCAAGATTGCTTTGCTGATTTGAGACAAAGAACATCGTCAAACGAAAACTTTCATTCAGGCGACGAAACAAAAAACGTAGTAGAAGAACTCTTGATTTACAATCCAAAGTAGTTAACTAACTAAAGGTTACAATTTTGCAGCAAACTCAAACTAATACAGTCAGCAATGCCTGAGATTCTATATGCAAAAAAACCAACCTAAAAAAATCTTAAAAAACAAATAACAATTACTTTTCCAATTTTTTTTTAATTTTAAAAAATCAGTAAAGCCACACTTTATGTAACCAAAATCCGAACTTAATCTAAAATTAGAATTAATTTGAAAATGAGCGGCGTGAAAGTAAAACATAAACCGACTAGCATCGGGCGAGTTTCTCTCGAACGACTGGCAAGTCAAAACACTTAGAATGAGGCATATTCTAAAGACTTCTATGACGCAAAAACTTCTGAATGAAACAAATCAATAATTCAAAAAATCGAAAAATTCAGAACAGAAAAGCGAAAAAAAAATAAACAAGTTTACAGTAAAGGCTTCAAAATTCTTTCGAGAGGAAATAAAAACACAAAACTTCTTACTAATACTATTCATGATAGCAGAACATAACTGTGGAGGTCATATATCAACAATTGGCAGTTACGTTAGGTGAAAAGGGGCCAAGAGAAACGCCAAATAAAGACAAGATTCAAAATTAAACTTGAATCAAACATTTAAAACATTTAAAAAACAAATGGTACCTAAGTCAATGAAAGAGATAGCCAAAATTGAAATCAATAAAAAGACAATTGCGCCGCAGTAGAAGGCCAATTAAAAAAGTTATTTTATGGACTAAGTAGTAGTGGATAAAACGGGGGAATCAACAAACCACTCAGTGCTAACGCACATTCGTTGTTGATTGATTTCTCCGTCATATCCACTACCACAGTATTGGATATATCCATTACTACAGTATTGGATATATCCACTACTACATATACACATCACTCTATTTCCATTAATATAATTTTCAAAACAATCATTTCTTGTCTCACTAAGTACAATCCACTAATATCAAGTAAAGCGGGTAATTATTCATATTAGTTCGGGTTCTATCCCCACTGTCTTCAGAGGTCGTATCCCAGATACTAGTGTAAACAGTGAGACCGTTTAAAAAGCACTAAAACCAAGTTGTGAACATAAATTGAAAAAAAATACCAGCATAACTCGTAAAGTTATTTGTGCTTATTTCTTTCAGCAGATAGATTCTATCATTATTACTTATGGAGATAGATTTAAAAAATAAATCAGCATTAAAAAATAAATAACAAGAGCAATTAGCATTATTAGAAACCAAATTATTATTATGAGAAAAAAAGATTATCAGAAACTAATTATTATTATCAGAAACTAAAAAACTAATTAAGATCTCTCTAACTGCTTCGCAGATCAGAAATTAAATTAATATTATTATATGAACCTAAAATATTATCGGAAATCAAAACGTTAATATCAAACTAAATAATTGCAAAATCCTCTAGGTAAATTTAAATGAGGATGTTGTTTCTTTATATGGGCTCATAATCCACTAAATGTTACACTAGAACTACAAAATTCACACTTAACTTCAATTGCATTACATTCCTTACATGTATACTTATTCATATCAAATTTGTTTGATTTACAATCCTTACATTTTTTACATTGTCTAGGAGTTAAATCGATTAGTCTTTCTAAATTCTTGTATTGTAATATCAACATCATCACCACTATCAGTCATCGTTTTAACTCTAGTCTTTGTTATTGTTACATCATTATCCCCGATCTTTGCTATATCAAAACAATTATTCTCAACACAAACACCGCCGAGGCGTTTATAATTACACGCATTACAATTTGTTATCAAGTGTTTGTGGAAACCATGGTAATGACCTTTTAGTGAAAAATAACTTAAACTCTTATCACATTCTCTAAATTTATGTTATTTATGACAGGCCAAAATTTCAACTGTTTTATTTACAGGTCGACTTTGCTCCATCAAATCCTCTAGTCCTGTATAACTAAGAGTGTTTAATTTTTTGATTCTTCCATCTTCTTCCACTTAATGTATCAATATGTTGTGATTTTCTATATTCACTTAGATCATTACAAAACTCCTTATTTACTTTTGATGTCTATATAATAACTCTTCAAATTTTGTTAAAAAACCATTCCTTTTATTTATGCATTCAAACATAACTGTGATTATAACTGGGTGGTCTAGTATCTGTGAAAGGACCTTCGGTCTTGGTTCCCCAACATCATCGCTGATTATTATCTGTGAAAGGACCTTCGGTCTTGGTTCCCCAAGAGCTTCGCTGATTAGCTTTAGTATTGGCATTATCTTTATCAATAACTTTTTTTAATGCTTTAATTGTCTCATATTTAACTAGATCTTTCATGAAATTTACATCTTTTGCTCAGTTGTTGTCTGCCCATGAGATAAGTCACCAGTCGGAGCCTCGTTTTCTTCTTCATAGCCCAAACCCAAATATATTCTATTAAACTCTACCAAATCGATCACAAACTGTACTAGCCATATTATCAGCCTGGTACATTTTCTTTCATCTGGATCCTTAGAAAACATATAAGATATAAAACCAATCATAATCACACCTAAAGCAGATACAGAAGTAATACGTAGTGAGAGTTCATTAAAATTTATATTTCTTTCAATAAAATCACACGCTGTCTTAGTACCACTAAACTTTGAAAACTCTTCAGGTTAAAACTTATAGTTATCTTTGTCAATAACGCCTTTATCAACCTTATCTTTCAAACTAATCTTCAAGTCTTTTATTAATTTATTTCTTTTTTGATCCTCATCTAAGTTGGTTATCAAGTTACAAGGTTCTATTCTATATTAATTATGAACTATTTGTCTATTCTTTATCTACTAAAAGGAATTTGTTCTTTTTCGAATTAAATTTTATTATACCACATTTATGTTCACGACATATAAAATGAAAGCTATGAGTACAATGAAAGGTAGCATTAAAGTTACTAAAGAATGCTAGATCATTATAATAATATATATAGTATCTGGGCTAGCTCTAGCCATAGTGTATCTGAGCAGGTTTATGACACATAAAAATCATCTTTATAATTTCATGTCTACCTGTTGTGAAGAAAGGTGTAATATTTTATTTAATTTATCACCCATATCACATAATACTAAAATATTATCTTTAAATGCAGATATGTCAATTATTATTAAATCATTAATAGCACCAATATTATAACCAACCAAATCTGTTCTATCTTTACAGAATATAATTACATTATCTTTAGTATAGAAATTTGTCTGTGTTGTAGTTTTAGTATTAGCTTTAGTATCAGTATTAGATTTAGTAGCAGCATCAGTATTATTATGCGGTTCTTCGACCATGTTTCACCATAAGTAATAATATGAGCCTTAGTTATAGTTTTAGCTTTAGCAACATTATAAGCTTTAGTACCAGTACGAGTACTAGTAAATAATCTTTCATAAAAGTCATTTCTGATCCAGAAGCCCCATTAGTATGTATAATTGATTCTTCAAACTTAAACTCTTTTAATTCTTTTTCTTCATATCCTTTAAAGTTTTTTTTTAAATTCTGATATCTATCAGATGAACATAAATACAACCCTCATGCAATAACTAGAATAATAAATATAATCTTGCGCCAAGACATTTTCCTTGAATGTTTTATCTTTCGAAGTATTTCATGTCAAATATGAAATAGAGAATAAAGTCATCAGTAACATTGATCTAATAAAAATAGGAGAACAGATAAGTAATACCAATAGAGGTTATAATGAGAGATGAACAACAATAAAATATAAAGATCATAACATAATTGTAAAGTTACTTCCAAATGAGGGTACAAAATGGGTTTTAATTTTATCAAGAGAAAGGCAGGGGGATATACTATTTTGATAGTTATAGCATGGAAACACAACCATTGTTTTTACAAAATCACATTGATTTAGGTTCTGAAAAGAAAATACAGCAAATTAGTGATTGTGGAGCTTATTGGTTATAGATGATTTATCTCGTAGACAGAGGATTTAATATTAATTATGCATTAAATCGTTTAGTATTACAGAGAAGTAGACCTCAGACCTGACAAGAGGAACTGTTTGAACATATTAGGGCATTGAGTGAAAGTAGCCACAATGAAGAAGACAAAACCACAACTACCATACAATTTTATGATATCAGGTCCAAGTGAATGTGGCAAGACTTGTCTATTGAAGAATCTATTTTTAAATAACTTAGACTTTGACAATTCATTTATTATAGCACCAACTTGGGATCAATACGGGAACTTTAGACATGCTCATTTCATTGCAGATATCAATCAACTAGCTAAACCAGTAACACTTAGATATAACATAAAAGATTCTAATGATATTTGATGATGTTTCTCCTAAGTTACCTATAATGAATGAGTATTTTTGTAGAGGAAAACAAAAAAATTGTAACATTTTCTTTCTCAATCAGAATATGTTCTTTACTAACAGACAAAGTGTTAGAGAAAACTGTAATCTCTTTATTATCCGAAGAGAGGTAAGGTACTTGAAAAGTATATCACCACTTATTCAATGATGAAGCTAGCTTCAAACAGTTTGATAAATTGCAATGACGTTTGGAAAATACCTCATAATTAAAATGTAATTGACATATCTAAAAAACAATAATGGTAAACTAAGTATTGGATGGGATAATGAAGTAATATAGCTATGACTAAGTCTAAATCATTGACAGGGTCTATGACTAGGTCTTTGACAGAGTATAATTCTAAGTCTCTGACAGGGTCAAAGTCTACGTAGAAGATTTAGTCTAAGCCAATGTCTAAGACCATGACTAAGTCTAAGTATATGACTAATTCTTGTCTCAAAATTAAGTGTAAAATAAAACTTGATACACCGCAATTACAATCAATTTATCTGCCATATTCATCTCTAATATGAAACTCAATATATTTTAATCTTTCCTTTGTAACAGTTTGATATAGTACATTCGTTGGAATAAAATTTATCAAATAACCTGGTAGTTCTATTAGAGTAAAAGTCTATAGTATGTCTGTATCATAACCATTACTTTCAACACCAGATGTCACATTACAGTGAACATTAAGAGTACTAAAAAACATAAAATTAACAATTTCATTAGATATGTACTGACCCGTATTAGGTATAAATTTTTTTAAAAACTACAGTAAAATCTCTAACAGTTTGATGTCCATTTTCATTATTAAAAATATCTATGTCATCTAGTGTTGGTAAACTATTAGACAGAGAAGAGTAGAAGTCTTCTATTTTTTGATTACTTATAACTTCATTGTACGTATCTAGACCAAAGTATTCATATCGATATAATGTTTTCGTTTTACATCCATATATCTTTGCCATTTGATCTAGAGACAAAGCTAAGAAGTTATAACTATCTTAGAATTTAAGACAGCCAATACTAAACATCTTAAAATAATCAACAGCTAATGGTGTGTTAACTACTTTTCTTCTATCATTATTCTGTTTAAAGAGTTCACTATAAAATATATTGACATCATAACCGGTAACATTATGGAATATAACGTAAAAGAAGTTTTGTTGTTTATATCTTAGATTTCAAATAATACATTCAGGTCCCCTGTATTTATCAAATTCATTACAGTGATCTCTTACTTTAATAATACATGGTTTTACAAGTGATATTAGCATCATGATAAAATTTACCTAAATACCATTTGTTTGTTATACTTGAAATTATGTTCAGTTTCAATACATAGTAGCTCACTGGCAAATATTCTCAGACAGTCTTGGCCGAAATAGTATTTGAAAAAACCGTTTAACTTGTAACCCACACTTATCGTTATGTGTTCGACTATTACATACTTGTTACTATGTGATGCAACATCAACACAATTCGAATTCAGCAGTTATAGTATTTTTTATTTCCTGCTGTTTATGTTTAATTACAAAAGTAATTTTCTTTTTCTAAGTTGAAAGAATCTCTGTTTTAAATGAGCGTCTACAATCATGATTATTATATTTAACCAAAGAAGTAAACCAATAAGTACATCTATTAAAATAACAGTATTTATGATGACTCTTATTTGGTCTCTCTATCAATGTGTATATTCTGTATATATATATATATATATATATATATATATATAAATATATATATATTATATATATATTATATATATATATATATATATAATGTATATATATATATATATATATATATGTATATATATTTTATATATAAATATATATATATATATATATATATATATATATATGTATATATCTATATACATATATACATATATATATATATATATATATATATATATATATACATAATATATATATATATATATATATATATCGGTTTTATTCTGTTTTAATTAGAGCACAATGCTCTGTGTCTTTAATTTCCCAGACTACTATTCCGAAGTCTTTTCTATATCAAAATCAACAGCTGGTTTAAATAATTCTACTTTACTGCTACCACAAGGAGTGTATAACAATACATTTATATTATATAATTTATGTATTCTAATCATATAAGCAAAATCATCTTCACGTCGCGGTACTTGAATACTTTTTACTCCAAGAAACTGTAACCTTCATATATTTCTTAAGTCATAACCGTAACCTTCATATATTTCTGTATATATTTCTTCATATATTTTCGTGAGCTAGCCATTGATTAAAGCCTCCATATTCATAAATAGCATCATTAATAACATAGTTTGTGTCGAAGAAAATTTTTGCGATTTTAATTTCTTCTTTGGTCCTCTTTTTGTACTCACACCCTGCTGTGTCCTTATAGTCTAAATTGGTAGCAGTTTTTAATTGCTTCATCTATATCAATAAAGTAATTTCATACTTAATCAGTAATATCAAATTCGCTTATAATTTGACTAGAAGTTATATCAAAGTCTTCAGTATTCTCTACGTATTTTCAATTTTGACTATATGATTGTGTAGTTAGAGCTATTTTACATCTAAATACTTCATGGCATTGTTTTACAATCAGATTTATTTTGAGTATAGATATTCACTTCAGTAATAGTATTAGTATTAACTCTAGTAATAGAATTAGCTTTAACATTATTGGTATTATCTATAGCTTTATCTTTAGTAATAGTATTAATTTTATCTTTAGTAATCTTATTAGATTTGGTATTACCTTTGGTATGGGTCTTTCACAATGTTTCACAATTATCTTACGCTTCGACCTCAAAATCAAATTCCTTTTTATATTCCTTTCTTGCTCTTTTTAGTGTTAGTCACCTAAGATGTGTTTGATAAATTGTTTCCTTGTTTCAAAGGTAGGTTAAATTACAGATAGTGCAGGTGTTAACACCCGAGACATTATTGTTGGTTGAATGAGACATGTATTTTATTAAGGAAAAAAAATTTTCGAGAATAAAAAATGAAGTGTAAAAATAGATTGCCGGAAAATAGCCGCGATAGACAGTTGGGGCCTTCCATGAAGTGAAACAACAAAGGAGATTAGATAAACAGATCGACCAAGAGTCCTTTAATAGACCACTAGACTTTTTGGGTTAGCTTTGGACTGTCATTTTTATGAGACACATAAGCTCTATAAGGAGACAGCCCTAATAGGGTTTTTCAAAACTATGATATTTTCCGTTTGTGCCCCCTCAAATTAGTGAGCGCATATTATTTCCACCCCCCCCCCCCGATGCACGTGCAAAATTTTTTACATAATGACTTACTATGTAATGGCACATGCTCTGCAACTGGGGTGCGCATAACGTACTGGGGGGCACAACCGGAGAGGATCCCAAAATTAATACTCAAAATCAAAAACTCAAGTCTCTAATATTCAAGAAATAGGGCATATGTTTGGCACTACTTAGATGCAAACTACTCACCTTTTATAAGTAAATGTTCATACAATTTAAAGTTTCATAAGTGAGCTCAGAAGTCATTTTTTGAGTGAGGTAGGTCATTGAAAAAGTCAATTCCAAGAAGTCAGGGTAAGACTAAACAAAAATCTGTTAGACGAAGTAAACAATTGAGGACGCGGCTATTAATAACTGTGAAAACAAAACATGGAATATTGTGATGATTGTAAAGAAAGAATACTCTTGTTATATATGTAATGACACAGTAAAGTTGAAAAATTATATGTGACATTTGTCAAAACATTACAATAATCCAGATTTATATATAACCTGTATGTGTAAAGTTAATCAACATATTTCTTACTTTAGGTGTAGATCGGCAAAATTATGTATCTGTCTCGCAAAATAGCCGCAATAGATTCGTAGATCGGCAGTCTAAAAAAGTAAAAAAGACAGACCAAAAAAATTCGTCTTTTCATTGAAGGCTGATCTGTTGTTTTTTGATCGAAAATCTGTATAAGTTATTGCTGCCTCTATTAGCTGATCTCAAATAACCTTCATTTAGAGTGACACACACCCATTTGACCTTATCTCTTTAAATAAAAGTAAATTCCAAGTGAGGAAGTCATTTTTGAGAGTGAGGTAAGTCAAGTGTGACCAAAAATTTAATCACGCAAATGAACAAAAAAAACTCGCTCCACTAGAGCGAAAAATGACGTCACGCATGCAATTTAGTTGAAATTGCATGAACGAATGAACAAAAAGTGGCTGTGACGTCATATGGTCGTAACAAAAATCATGACGACGAAATAAAAAAAACCAAGAGAAGGCCAAAAATAGCCCCAGCTATCGCTGTGCTGCTATTAATAAGAATGATATAAAGTTGTAAACTATATGGGGGTATAAAAACAATAAATACGCACAAACATTTACTTTACTCGAGTTAAGCTGGTATTTTTTTTTCAATTTATTTTCAGAACTTGGTTTTACGGGCTTTTTAAACTGTCTCACTCGTTACACTTTTATCTGGGATACGTCCACTGAAGTCAGTGGGGACAGAACCCGAACTATCCGTCTGATAATGGATAAATACCAGCTTAACTCGATATTAGTGGATTTCACTAAGTGAGACAAGAAATGATAGTTTTGAAAAATATGTAAAGGGAATTAGAGTAATGTGTATATGTAGTAGTGGATAAAACGGGGGAATCAATCAACAACGAATGTGTTTTAGCACTGAGTGGTTAGTTGATTCCCCCGTTTTATCCACTACTCTAAGCAACAAACCACAAGAAAACTACAAAAAGCTGAGGATTGCTAGCTAAAAGAGGCAAATCTTAGGAATGCTAGGATTAGAAGGGGGGTTTGAGCGAATTGTGGGGGGGGGGGGGGTGTCAAGCGATGGGGGTTGGGTTCGGAGGGCTGGATGGGGATCAAGTCGTGGAGGGGGGGGGGTATGTTGGGATGGTTGGATGGATGAGGAGTGATGAGGTGTTATGTATGGGAATGTGTGTGAGATGAGTAACCTTGTGTGAGGGATGATTCCACATGGACTGGAATATGATGGTGAGGTGGTAACGGATGGAGAACTTGTCATAGAACTCATTCGTGCCCCCAGTAGACTCAATGGACACGTAGAAGCGAGTCAGACTGGCTGCAAAGTGCACCACTGCTTCTCTGTGGTCCAGAATTTGCTGGTACAATCTACCACAACAATACACATCTTAACTCTCGAGCTGTGAGTACGATACAAGCGTCCCTTTTTCTGCTCAAAGATTTAATTCAAATAATCAACTGTTTTCAACCTACCGCCCAAAAATGAAACATATTTGGCAAATTGCCGGAAAATAACCATCGTTGACACGCTCGACGCATATCGGAATTAAAACAGAAAGAAAAGTCGGCATAAAAATTGACAGACTGTATCTCAGTTTCAAAAAGTGCTCTAATTTGGTGTGCAATTTGTTAGATTCAGCTTCTAAACTCGAATTTTGGACCCAATTCCTGCTTCGGCCTGACCAAAGTCAATACTCCATTTTAATTAAGAATATGTATAATTTATTGATGCCCTGAGATAGCCTTCAATTAGGTTAACACAAACACAGCTGACCTTATCTTTTTTAATTAAAATAAAGGAGTCAATTTCTAAGTGTCACTTTTCAGAGTGAACTTCGTAAAGTGCAACTAAAAACTAACTAATAACATAATAATAGAACAATACTCGCGCCACCGAGACTGAAAAACACTATTAACCATTAGAAACTATTCACAAACACTAAATAAAAGTAAAGGCTATCCAAAACTGGGCTTTGTGGGCCTAATTTTTATTTTGTTGAATCAGTTTAATTTTCTTTGCACAACTGCTCTTTTAAAGAGCTGTCAGCAAAATGAACAGAGATTGAAACAAGCCAACAGGGTCAAAGGATTTCACGCGAAAATTGAAAAAAAGCAAATCTTTGTCCGGTGGAATAAAAAAGCTGCCTGGTGTGATGACGCGGCTATAGTAAAAAAAAATCTAATTATTTGACCCAATGCTGTCGAAAAGCCACAAAATTATCATAATTGAATGCATATGTCTTTCATTGCATTTGAAATGGTTAGGAGTGTACCACAGAAATTGCAGCAGCGTAAGGATTAGTGATATATCACAAAACTTTAAAAATTATCTAAGTAATTATACAATCAAAATGAAACAACAAACGGAGGAATAAGCTATGAGTTAAATGCAAAATGTGAAAACATTTTCCGGAAACTATTGACGAGTGGTTTACAAGTTACTTCAAAACCAATGCTTTTGAACATAGCCGGAATAGCTGCAAAAGAAATAGACTTGTGTGGCGTTTAATAGAGATCGACGCCGCTCAAAAAGCTATGAAAAAAAAACATTGAGCGATAAATTAAAAGCGTGTTTAAACTCATTCCGCAGAAGCCTTTTTATTACCTACTTTTACTACAAATATGAGTTCCTTTGACCTCAATCTAATTCAAATTAACCTAGAGATTTAATATGCAAAAGTCATTTTATTGAGCGAGGCAAGTCATGTATTATCAAAATCTAATCACGCAAATGACCTAAAAGATTTGGCTAAAGGGAGTGAGAAATGACGTCAAACGCGCAAATGCCGTTAGTGAAAGGAATGTCGTTCAGAAAATTTGCCTTTTTCAGCTTTGCTGTGTGAACAAGAGAATAAAAAATAAAAAGAAAGAGTGTCAGACGACGAAACAAAAAAAACTCGGGGACGAAACAAAAAAAGCGAGGGGGGGTGGGGTAACAATGAGGGGAACGGTTGGAGGGGGTCTTTGGCTGCACCGGGCCCTTACGGCCTGAACGATGTGCAGGGGTTCGGATTGGGGGCGGGGTGAAGTGAGAGGGGGGCTGATGTGGGGGGGGGGATGATGGAGGAGTGGGTCAACCTCTAAGAACCGCCTTTCACGCCATAAGTATAAGTCTCCAAAAGTTTCTGAGAATCGCATACTTGGGGACTAGTGAGCTAAAAGGCTCTAAAGGAACTTAATGACCGCTGGGCGCTACCTGTTTATCCCGTTTTTGAGGACAAAAAGTCAAATGAGTCTTGAGCAAAATTTGCTTAAGCAAAAAATCGCTTTGAAAAATACCAACAGGACTAAAATAAATGCTACAAACTTTGTTTGAGCGCAATTAAAAAGGAGAAACGGAGCAAAATGAAGACTCGAAGAACCAACATACTCTAAAAAATTCACAGTCTCAATAATTATTCTGAACACACTTTATGGAAGTTCTGTGTATTCAATGAGCACTCACCAAAAGAACTGGAGAACACGTAAAAAATTAAGCAATAAATAAAATAAAAAAGAATTGGTACATTTAATTTATGAAAATCTGTCCCACCAGAGTTTTTACTTAGTAACAATACTCATAGTAAATCTCTCAATAAACAATTGAATATGCCATAGCCAATTTTAATTCTCTAAAACAAACTTAATTTGGCAGCAATTGAATCAGAGGCTCGATGAATCAGACAAGCAAAAGTCAAAGAGCAGAACAGTTGGTAAATGCAATTTGCTGCGTAAATCGAAATCCAACCAAAGTTTTGATTAAAAATGCCTCAGCAAACTAAAACTGAATTGAGTAATGAGTTTTAAAGACTTACAAACACCATCGAGGGCATGCGAAAACAGTTAAAGCAAAAAACGAAATCGTACAAGAACAGAAACAATTAATCGACAAACAAGCTCAAACGATTTCAGAACAAAACCATGTCATTGAAAAACAAAAGCAGCAGATAGAATTGAAAGATAATGCAAACGCGTACCAGTGTCGAATGATTGATCAATTCCAATCGGAAGTCGGATATTTACGGGATCAGAACAGTTCGCTATTGGAAAACTTAATGGGTCACAATATTCAAAATTCAACTAATTTTTTTGAGCCGTCGGAACCAAGGTTTTTTCCAAAATTTATTAACAGAAATACTAACCATCTTATAATTTCAGACAGCACATACAAAAAGATACGACAATCTGATATTTCTTATGATACTGGGATTCATTCTTATTATCTGCAACAATTATTGATTTGGGACAAACAATCGAACAGTATTCGTCAGGAGCAAAATGCCAATCACTCATTTTCCAATCGGTTCATAATAGTATAGACAAGGGTGTTTCGGGGGTGGCCGCAGCGTCTCAATTATGTGAAACTGTTACAAAAGCAATCAAAAAGTTGAAACCTCACCGAGTTCTACTTTCTGAAATTCCACAAGTTAAAAATTGCCATTATGGGCGTGAATCGAATAATATTGAAATTGTAGAGTTCAATAAGCAACTGGGAAATATAGCTTTGGAGTTAAACGGAACATTTAAATGGACAAAAGTAGAGGTTTTGAAATGCAACATTACAACATCCGAAATATCTAATGATGGTGTTCATTTAAATTTGGCTGGAGTACAAAAAATTGTCAAGAGTATTGGGAACTATTATCAACAGCATAATATTACTGTGTCAAAAAACAACATTGCACTGCGACAAATTCAGCGTTTTTAATCAATCCTTTGGTTGTGTGACTTGATGTTTTTTGTCAGCAAAAATGAACATTTCCAAACTAATAGTTTTTGCTTTTTTACTTAGCACCTCAAATGAAAAGTTTATATATTCGGTTATGTCACACAATCAAAATCATGATAATTATAAAGTGAAAATTAGGTTCCGCTTTTTTCGATTTTTGAATATGTGCAAAATAGTTCCTTTACACTTCATGCGCTTGCTCCTAAGTGGTGATATTCATCTAAATCCGGGTCCCTTTTCTCAGATTCGTGAATCGGACATGCTGATAGACATAGTTACAAAAGATTGCAAAAATCTAAGCATTTGTCTCTTCAATGCACGTAGTTTAAAAAACAAATATGACTTTTTCACTGACTTTTTGACAAATTTGACTCGAAACACAATAGTGATCCTAACTGAAAATTGGTTGAATGAAACAGATATTTATCCGGAGAATTTTTTGAGTCCGAAGCACAAATTTTATTCAAAATCAAGGTCATCAAAGACAGGAGTAAATAAGAGTGGGGGTGTTGCCATCTGGGTTCCTAGAGACATATCTTCAAAACAGCGAAATGATCTAAATGTACTCAATGAAAGCTTTGTTGAGTCCTTATGGGCAGAAATAAGTAATGTGTATATGGTGACGTCCGCATCATGGAGCCGAGCCATATACCCTTATCTGAAAATTACTATATTTTTCTTTATTTCTTAACTATATTTCCATTTTTTCTACTAAAATAGAAATATATCTTTTTTTGACTAAATTTACTAATTTGCTATTACTTTATAAAAAATTAATCATAAAACCTAAATTTACCATTATTATCTCTAATACCTTTATCATCAAATGGATCTATGGCTATCTTATACTGTTCCTTAGTTTGTAAATGGTGTTTATTGCTATCAATGGTATAATTGGTTACATACTTAGTTATACCTTCTTATATAGCATTAGTATAATCTTCAATTGTAATCTGTTTTTTAATAGTAGCTTTTGTTATTCCTTTTAACTTCTTTTCTTCTTCTCCTTTAACTGTATTAAAACAATATGCTTTAGCTTTAAGGAAACATGCTTCTATAATAGTATCATTAGGTAATTCATCCCTCATCTTACTTAACTCATTATTATGTAAAATATCTTTTATCTTATCCATTTCCTTTTCTATAGTACTATCTAATGGAATATTTATGTTTATAAATATACTATGTGTATCTGTGTAATGATAACTTCAATCTAATTCTTTTTCAAAGTAATCATATATGGCTTAATACATATATAGCTTAGCTTTTTCTAATATAACAAAACCTATATAATTAAACTTATCTAATTTTACATTACCTCGAGTTTTATGTACAGCTAATAATTCATTATCGAACTCCACAGCATATTTAAAACCAATATTTTCTACTAATTTAATATATCTATCTACATCATTAACTAACTCTACATCTTGTCTATTATATACATTCTCTATTGTTTTTCCATAGAAGGCATTATTCATCAGTTTAAAGAATACATCTCCAAATTTATCACCTTTAGCTTTAGCTTCTTTTCTTTTCCGTATATTAAACTCAATATAGGGCTTTAACCATTCTCTCTTACTATATTCTAACTTTTGCTTATTTGTAATCTCTTCTAATTTCAAACCATGATCTAAATACCAATCTAACATCTCTCCATCTATTACATAATCTACCTTATCTGTTAATTTTAGCATTAACTTCTCATTAGGTTTATATCCATTCTTTTTATTTACATTTTGATAATCTGTAAATTGATCTACACATGCTTTTGTTTTCTCAGGGAAGAATTGATACTTATTTGTTCTCTGTTTCAACTCATCACTATATTTAATATCAATGGTGTAGATATAACCTGTGTTAGAGCTAGATCTCATGTAGCCCAATTCATCTGCGGACGAGCTCTGCTCGTGGCAAGCCAAGCCAGTTCCTGGATCACATACTTTGATTTCGCCAGTAGGTAAAGCTTGAACCATAGCAGAAGCATACAATGAGTTGAAGTCTAAATACTTTAAATAATTCTCTTTCCCAGCATACTCAGGATCTATCTGTTTATTCATACATTTTACATACATTTTTTATTCATACAATCACCTAATACTGAAGCTAACCCACCTCTAATACCATGTTGTATTGTATCATAAATATTAACTGTATTTTCTTTATAATACTTAAGTCTAACATTAGTATATTTCAACCCACACAACCAAGTTAACCCAGGAGTAGAATATGTGTAACATGGATCTATTTCATAGTATTCTAAACACATAGCTCCTAATTTCTCAAATACATCAACTGATAACAATACATCTGTTTTAAGATACAACATCATATAATCCTTTATTGTCTCACATTTAGTATCCTTCCAACAATCAGTTGCTTGCTTATATTCTTTATCTGTAATACCACTTTCTTTCAACTTAGAATAGAATGCTTCCTTGGGTGGTAATGTTGTTTCATGTAGTTTATCTATACTATCAAACCATTCATATGGGAATATACCTTTACGTCTTTCTAAGCCACTTTTATTTAATGTTATACATTCTTCAATACTCAATGTCTTACTTATAGCATCTAAGCTAAGTGGATGGAAGAACCTAAACATATCTAAAGCTTTAGCATAACCCATATCAATACTAACATAATTCTCATCAGTTTTAGTTAATTCTTTAAGTCTAATGGGACTCTGTCCATGGAGTAATAGTCCCTTCTTTCAATGGAATAATTATACTAAATATATCTTTAAATAATTTATTATAACTGTCTACTCTATCCACAAACCAATCAACTACTTTATCACCACAGTTACATTCATACTTATCTTCTAATATATCAGGATAGTCACTTTTTATATATAAACCACGTGCAATAGGTAAGTGTTTACCATCTTTTATCATGCATTCAAAATCATTATACATAGCAAATGGTACTCTGTTTTTATAATAGAACCTATCAGACTTTAGGTAATCATCTTTATGGAATGTTGTTCTACCTATATGTTTCTGTGTATTACATAAATCCAAATGTTTATTTAATGCATCTTCTGTTCTAAATGATACACAACATTTTAGACATGGATAACATTTATTATGATTAGATGATGTTCTTAATAGGAATGATACATCTTTACATAGGAAGTAATGATTATCCCAGTATAATATGTTACATCCTTTAGGATCATTATGATTAATTAATACAGGATTAATAGTTTTATTTTTGTTTAGATTAAACACATTAAATAATATTTTATCTTTATTTAGTTCTTGTTTTTTCTTTAAGTGATAATAATCATATGGAGGTATAACCCCATTTGGTAATTTTATCCCATTAATATATTCAAGTTTATTATATTTACTAACTCTATTTGGATCACGTGATGCAGGATGTAGATAAGCAATTAGACACCATATCAAACACTTATTATCAGTATTATGTATATTCAGTATATATCTAGATGTGAATGGTAACTCAGTATCACATCCACCACTTGGATAAAACCTGTGAATATACATTGTCCTTTTAACAAATCGTTGCATGCTCCATCCAGATTGATTCGTCTCTTGCTCCTGCATTCTAGACTCAAGTTCGCCATTCAATAAATCCAATTCATGTGCACCATTATATTGTCTGGTCATTAACCTAAATTTTAATTCATTTTCTTCTAACTTATCATCTGTAGGTTTTGTATACTTAACTACATCAAAGGTATTAAACTTAATATGGGGATGTATGTTATGCAATGACTCCAATATATTCAAAAATTTAGGATCTTCATAACTACTACTTGTTATAAGCAATTGATTATACTTCATGTTATGATCCGAGCCTAATTCATTATCTTTATCTCGCCACTTCTTATCAACAAGTTTTTTCTGATTATTATTTTCTTTATGTTCTTCTGATTCATTGGGTTCATTTTTATTGTTATATCTAGTATTACATATATTGCAATATCCTTCAGTTATATTTTTATTATTATCCTTATCCTTATCCTTATCAGTTAAAATGCTCAACGAAGTTGTTTTGCAAATTCGCAGATCCTTTCCCTCTACATTATCCAGATGCATCTTTGTTTTCAAATGTTGATCCACACTATATTGACTTAGAGAAGTATTACATGTTACACAATCAAAACTACTTCCATTCTTTATTATTTCCCCACTAACTAGTCTTACATTGTTCCTATGTTTTAATGTTGTCACATGATTATTATAAGCGGTATTATTATCTAGATATATCTCACAACTATCACAAAACTTTATTCCTTCTTCAGGATACTGCTCATCTAACTTTTGTTCTATATCTTTATTAGTAACTTTTATTAGCTTCCTCATCCTTAGCTTCCTCAATAATTTTATTTCTGTTATATAGTCGTCCATTCTTTTTATGTTTAAGTGATTGAATATGTCTGTTATAATTCTTTAGAGTTAATTCTTCATTACATTCTTCACACTTAAACTTGTTTGTTTTAGGCTTTTGGGTATAGACAAAATCATCAGATGAATCTGAGTCTAAATCTGAGTCCCTATCCTTATCAGAATCTACATCTTTATCCTTATCAGAACCTAAATCCTTATCCTTATCAGAACCTAAATCTTTATCCTTATCAGAACCTAAATCCTCATCAAAATCTGGATAATATTTTACTTCAACCTTTCGCAATGACTCACGCATATCTTCTTCTCGTTGTTTTAATTTAGTAACCTGTTAACCATGCGAATCTTTTATTTCTTCATTTATTTGATTAAACCTTCTGATTGTTTCTAAAGATTTTTCTAATTCTACCTTTTCTCTTTCCTTATCTACTGGTTTGATTTCTTCCCTTGGTTTGTTTTTATTTTTTAACATTTGGACTGCCATACTAGTAGAACCAGATGGAGCTTGTCCATGAGATTGAGCTTGCTCACTTTGAGATTGGACTTGACCTCTTCCAGTTAGAATGTTCCCGTTGTTTTCCTGCACATTCATTTTTATATGCCAAATTTTGCAATAATATTATTTATATACCTTTTCAATACTATAAAAATGATTAGTACCAAATGTGATAAATGTAAAAATAAAGCTTGGTGTTGGAGTTGTGATGAGTGCCAAAGTAAACCTTTATCATGTTTTGTATGTGATGAAATTAAAACATATAGAGAAAGACATAATCATATGAGTAAGCATTATAATGATCCAGATCAATATCTAACATGTCATAAGTGCAAAGTAAATAAACATATCTCTCACTATAGATTCAAACATTACACTTGTAGGATATTCTTATATCTCAATAGATATAGATTTGGTCACACTAAAGAAGGATTTAAGGAACATGCAAAGAAATATATCAGCGAAGCTGGTTCCCAGATCAGCGAAGCTGGTTCCCAGATCAAAGTTTAGTCCTGTTAAAATGTTACTTGCGTTCCCGTTATTTATTATGATTATACTTATTATTATAATTGTTTATTGGAATTATGATAAATATTCTGATTTAAGGAAGAGATTCAAAGGATATAGGAATGTTGTACCAGAACCATTTGAAATTAAAAAACATAACTTTATTATTTATGGCCCATCTATTTCAGGTAAAACAAGTTTTATAAAAGATTATTGTGGTTTGTATGATACTGTTAATGTATTTTGTATCGACGGTAGTGAGTGGAAGGGATATAATGTATATGGAATTGATGATTTAAAATTATTAGATAATTTAGATAGTTTTGCTAATAGTCTTATTATATTTGATGATATGGGAGAAAACATTAGATTACCAGCTATAAACTCATTATATCCTAAAGGTAGACATCACAATATTAATATAATATGTGTAGGTCACACTGTAACAGATTTAAATACTTAAGCAAGAGAAAACACCCCAGCTATATATATTACTTTGAATAGTTCACAACAGTTCTTTGAAAGAGTACAAGAGAAGTTTAAAATTGATTCTAATCTATATAGATTTAAACATTATAACTATGGTGTAATAAATTATAATACTATTAGCGACTATTATATTGTATTAGATAAAGATAAAAATGTATATGATTCTAGAATAGGTGATCTTGATATTGAGAAGTATGTTGATTATACAGAGTTTAAGGAAACGGAACATAAAATACTAAGTAATTATTTGACAGACAAAATGATAGAAACATCACATATTAAACCAAAGGAAATAATGTTCTATTTTGAAGAATATTTAGAATTTAAGGGAATACATAAATCAATTAATTTATATGAAATATATACAAATATAATATACAAATAAAGATGATGATTTAAATAAGGTTTTAAATGAACTGAAAGATAATATTAAAGAAGATTTAAAAGAAAATATTAGGACTAATTTAAAACCAGAAATCATTAATGAATTAAAACTGGAGATTAAAAATGAAATGAAAAAAAGAATTTAAAAATGAAATAGAAGGAGGTGCTATAAATAATTTAAAGACTGATGTTAATATTAAGAATCCATCTAAAGAAATTAAATCAACTAGGACTTGTTGTTTTTGCAAAATTGAAAAGAATAAAGATTGTTTTTTATAAGACTGGAGGTTTATGTAAAGAGTGTTCCTCTGAAAAGGTTCAATGTCCAATGTGTAACATTTTTCTAAATAGGTCTTCCCTTAGAAAACACATGAAGAGACCACATATAAAAAAGAAAGATAATTTTTAATGAAAAATTAATTATAAGCCATATATTTATGAGATAATTCTCTCATTATACCTTTTAGTTTGTTAATTACAAATTACACAGAATAACACAGAATAACAAGGATAACTAGAATTAAGGATTAAATTAGAATCTTAGTATTTCCGCACGAGTGATTTAATTTCTTTAGATGGATTCTTAATATTAACATCAGTCTTTAAATTATTTATAGCACCTCTTTCTATTTCATTTTTAAATTCTTTTTTATTTCATTTTTAATCTCTACTTTTAATTCATTAATGATCTCTTGTTTTAAATTAGTCCTAATATATTCTTTTAAATCTTCTTTAATATTATCTTTCAGTTCATTTAAAACCTTATTTAAATCATCATCTTTATCATCTTTATTGATATCAATATTATCATTACAATCATTATCATTAATATCGGTATAGTCAAATATAACAATGTACTGATGATATAAAGCCTGTACGCTTATCTATACACCTATCCTTAAAATGATAACCACTATATATTCTTTGCATGCATTTCATACATCTTTCCATTAACTTTTTTTGAAAAATATTATAATGACTCATTAGTTCTGGATAACCACTACTAGTATCAATTTCATTATTACATTCTCTACATACTATCTCCATTTTTAGAATTAGAATTAATATGATTATGAGTTGCATAAATACTTACAATACAACTAGCTAAAGCACTTACTATAGTAAATGGATCATTGAGATCAAATTTATTTTTATCAGTCATGCCATAACCTATTGACATATTCTTACCCCTTTTTTAATTTAATTTTTGCCTTATCTATATTCATTATATCTATACCATTAACATTATTATCCTTATTATTACCACTACTTTGAAAGTATCTATATCCAATTCCAAACAAACTAATTGCACCACACAAAACTATATATCCGCTATGTATCTCACTAAGTACACTTTTTATATTTGTATATATTTTATATAAATTAATTGATTTATGTATTCCCTTAAATTCTAAATATTCTTCAAAATAGAAAATTATTTCCTTTGGTTTAATATGTGATGGTTCTATCATTCTGTCTGTCAAATAATTACTTAGTATATTATATTCCGTTTCCTTAAACTCTGTATAATCAACATACTTCTCAATATCAAGATCACCTAATCTAGAATCATATACATTTTTATCTTTATCTAATACAATATAATAGTCGCTAATAGTATTATAATTTATTACACCATAGTTATAATGTTTAAATCTATATAGATTAGAATCAATTTTAAACTTCTCTGGTACTCTTTCAAAGAATTGTTGTGAACTATTCAAAGTAATATATATAGCTGGGGTGTTTTCTCTTGCTTTAGTATTTAAATCTGTTACAGTGTGACCTACACATATTATATTAATATTGTGATGTCTACCTTTAGGATATAATGAGTCTATAGCTGGTAATCTAATGTTTTCTCCAATATCATCAAATATAATAAGACTATTAGCAAAACTATCTAAATTATCTAATAATTTTAAATCATCAATTCCATATAAATTATATCCCTTCCACTCACTACCGTCGATACAGAATACATTAACAGTATCATACAAACCACAATAATCTTTTATAAAAAAGTTGTTTTACCTGAATTAGATGGGCCATAAATAATAAAGTTATGTTTTTTAATTTCAAATGGTTCTGATAAAACATTCCTATATCCTTTGAATCTCTTCGTTAAATCAGAATATTTATCATAATTCCAATAAACAATTATAATAATAAGTATAATCAAAATAAATAACGGGAACGCAAGTGTAACATTTTAACAGGACTAAACTTTGATCTGGGAACCAGCTTCGCTGATCTGGGAACCAGCTTCGCTGATATTATACTTCTTTGAATGTTCTTTAAATCTTTCTTTAGTGTGACCAAATCTATATCTATTGAGATATAAGCATATCCTACAAGTGTAATGTTTGAATCTATAGTGAGAGATATGTTTATTTAATTTACACTTATGACATGTTAGATATTGATCTGGATCATTATAATGCTTACTCATATGATTATGTCTTTCCCTATATGTTATAATTTCATCACATACAAAACATGATAAAGGTTTACTTTGGCACTCATCACAACTCCAACACCAAGCTTTATTTTTAAATTTATCACATTTGGTACTAATCATTTTTATAGTATTGAAAAGGTATATAAATAATATTATTTCAAAATTTGGCATATAAAAATGAATGTGCAGGAAAACAACGGGAACATTCTAACTGGAAGAGGTCAAGTTCAATCTCAAAGTGAGCAAGCTCAATCTCATGGACAAGCTCCAACTAGTTCTACTAGTATGGCAGTCCAAAAGTTAAAAAATAAAAAACCAAGGGAAGAAATCAAACCAGTAGATAAGGAAAGAGAAAAGGTAGAATTAGAAAAATCTTTAGAAACAATCAGAAGGTTTAATCAAATAAATGAAGAAATAAAAGATTCGCATGGTTAACAGGTTACTAAATTAAAACAACGAGAAGAAGATATGCGTGAGTCATTGCGAAAGGTTGAAGTAAAATATTATCCAGATTTTGATGAGGATTTAGGTTCTGATAAGGATAAAGATTTAGGTTCTGATAAGGATAAGGATTTAGGTTCTGATAAGGATAAAGATGTAGATTCTGATAAGGATAGGGACTCAGATTTAGACTCAGATTCATCTGATGATTTTGTCTATACCCAAAAGCCTAAAACAAACAAGTTTAAGTGTGAAGAATGTAATGAAGAATTAACTCTAAAGAATTATAACAGACATATTCAATCACTTAAACATAAAAAGAATGGACGACTATATAACAGAAATAAAATTATTGAGGAAGCTAAGGATGAGGAAGCTAATAAAAGTTACTAATAAAGATATAGAACAAAAGTTAGATGAGCAGTATCCTGAAGAAGGAATAAAGTTTTGTGATAGTTGTGAGATATATCTAGATAATAATACCGCTTATAATAATCATGTGACAACATTAAAACATAGGAACAATGTAAGACTAGTTAGAGGGGAAATAATAAAGAATGGAAGTAGGTTTGATTGTGTAACATGTAAGACTTCTCTAAGTCAATATAGTGTGGATCAACATTTGAAAACAAAGATGCATCTGGATAATGTAGAGGGAAAGGATCTGCGAATTTGCAAAACAACTTCGTTGAGCATTTTAACTGATAAGGATAAGGATATAAATAATAAAAATATAACTGAAGGATATTGCAATATATGTAATACTAGATATAACAATAAAAATGAACCCAATGAATCAGAAGAACATAAAATAATAAACAAAAAAAACTTGTTGATAAGAAGTGGCGAGATAAAGTTAATGAATTACGCTTGAATCATAACATGAAGTATAATCAATTGCTTATAACAAGTAGTAGTTATGAAGATCCTAAATTCTTGAATATATTGGAGTCATTGCATAACATACATCCCCATATTAAGTTTAATACCTTTGATGTAGTTAAGTATACAAAACCTACAGATGATAAGTTAGAAGAAAATGAATTAAAATTTAGGTTAATGACCAGACAATATAATGGTGCACATGAATTGGATTTATTGAATGGGGAACTTGAGTCTAGAATGCAGGAGCAAGAGATGAATCAATCTGGATGGAACATGCAACGATTTGTTAAAAGGACAATGTATATTCACAGGTTTTATACAAGTGCTGGATGTGATACTGAGTTACCATTCACGTCTAAATATATACTGAATATACATAATACTGATAATAAGTGTTTGATATGGTGTCTAATTGCTTATCTACATCCTGCATCACGTGATCCAAATAGAGTTAGTAAATATAATAAACTTGAATATATTAATGGGATAAAATTACCAAATGGCTTGTGGTTTATATATAAAAAGTGACTATCCTGATATATTAGAAGATAAGTATGAATGTAACTGTGGTGATAAAGTAGTTGATTGGTTTGTGGATAGAGTAGACAGTTATAATAAATTATTTAAAGATATATTTAGTATAATTATTCCATTGAAAGAAGGGACTATTACTCCGTTATATAGTAGATGTTATTATTGTAATGAGAACTTGGGTGAAGACATCGTTAGAGATCATGATCATCTAAATGGTAAATTTAGAGGATATGCTCACAATAAATGTAACCTCCAAGCTAAGAATACATTAGTACCAATATATACATTTAATTCTTCTTATTATGATAATCACCTATTTATAACTAAACTAGCAAAGAAGATGGGTGAGAAACACCATGGACAGAGTCCCATTAGACTTAAAGTATTAACTAAAACTAATGAGAATTATATTAGTGTTGATATGGGTTATGCTAAAGCGTTAGATATGTTTAGGTTATTCCATCCACTTAGATTAGATGCTATAAGTAAGACATTGAGTAATGAAGAATGTATAACATTAAATAAATGTGGCTTAGAAAGACGTAAAGGTATATTCCCATATGAATGGTTTGATAGTATAGATAAACTACATGAAACAACATTACTACCTAAGGAAGCATTCTATTCTAAGTTGAAACAAAGTGGTATTACAGATAAAGAATAAGCAAGCAATTGATTGTTGGAAAGATACGAAATGTGAGACAATAAAGGATTATATGATGTTGCATCTTAAAACAGATGTATTGTTGTCAGTTGATGTATTTGAGAAATTTAGAGCTATGTCTTTAGAATACTATGAAATAGATCCATGTTACACATATTCTACTCCTGGGTTAACTTGGTTGTGTGGGTTGAAATATACTAATGTTAGACTTAAGTATTATAAAGAAAATACAGTTAATTTTTATGATACAATACAACATGGTATTAGAGGTGGGTTAGCTTCAGTATTAGGTGATTGTCATGTAAAATGTATGAATAAACAGATAGATCCTGAGTATGCTGGGAAAGAGAATTATTTAAAGTATTTAGACTTCAAATCATTGTATGCTTCTGCTAAGGCTTGGTTTGCCACGAGCAGAGCTGGCTTGGCTTGCCACGAGCAGAGCTCGTTCGCAGATGAATTGGGCTACATGAGATCTAGCTCTAACACAGGTTATATCTACACCATTGATATTAAGTATAGTGATGAGTTGAAACAGAGAACAAATAAGTATCCATTCTTCCCTGAGAAAACAAAAGCATGTGTAGATCAATTTATTAAACAGATTATCAAAATGTAAATAAAAAGAAAGAATATAAACCTAATGAGAAGTTAATGCTAAAATTAACAGATAAGGTAGATTATGTAATAGATGGAGAGATGTTAGATTGGTATTTAGATCGATCATGGTTTGAAATTAGAAGATATTACAATTAAGTAAAAGTTAGAATATAGTAAGAGAGAATGGTTAAAGCCCTATATTGAGTTTAATATACGGAAAAGAAAATAAGCTAAAGCTAAAGGTGATAAATTTGGAGATGTATTCTTTAAACTGATGAATAATGCCGTCTATGGAAAAACAATAGAGAAGGTATATAATAGACAAGATGTAGAGTTAGTTAATGATGTAGACAGATCTATTAAATTATTAGAAAATATTGATTTTAAATATGCTGTGGAATTCGATAATGAATTAGTAGCTGTACATAAAACTCGAGGTAATGTAAAATTAGATAAGTTTAATTATATAGGTTTTGTTATATTTGAAAAAGCTAAGCTATATATGTATAAGCCATATATGATTACTTTGAAAAAGAATTAGATTGTAGTTATCATTACACAGATACAGATAGTATATTTATAAACATAAATATTCCATTAGATAGTACTATAGAAAAGGAAATGGATAAAATAGAAGATATTTTACATAATAATGAGTTAAGTAAGATGAAGGATGAATTACCTAATGATACTATTATAGAAGCATGTTTCCTTAAAGCTAAAGCATATTGTTTTAATAAAGTTAAAGGAGAAGAAGAAAAGAAGTTAAAAGGAATAACACAAGCTACTATTAAAAAACAGCTTACAATTGAAGATTATACTAACGCTATATATGAAGGTAAAACTATGTATGTAACCAATTATACCATTGGTAGCAATAAATACCATTTAGAAACTAAGGAACAGTATAAGATAGCCATAGATCGATTTGATGATAAAGGTATTAGAGATAATAATGGTAAATTTAGGTTTTATGATTAACTTTTTATAAAGTAATAGCAAATTGGTAAATTTAGTCAATAAATATATTTTTATTTAAGTAGAAAAAATGGAAATATAGTTAAAAAATAAAGAAAAATAAAGTAATTTTCAGATGAGGGTATATGGCTCCGCTCCATGATGCGGACGTCACCATATACACATTACTGAAATATCCGGACTATCGGTGAACAAAATCCTAATTAATGCTTCGTATTGTCCAAATAAAAACTTGGGAAACTATTTCATTGACGAATTAACATCGGAGACTTCCTCTGCGTACTCAATCACTGACGAAGTTTTGCTTTTTGGCGATTATAATCTCAATTATTTCAACAAAAGAGAATCCATTTTATTGGATGAATTTGCCAGTAATTCCGGTCTTACCTTGTCAAACACAGAAAAACCAACACGAGCCACCAGCCAAGGCGTAACACTAATCGATCATGGGTTTTCCAGCAAAAACCAAATTCAAGATGTTCAGATTTTTCCCCATCAGTTGAAATGGATCACTTGATTGTTTTGTACACTACCAATTTTTTTGTTGAACCTAAAAACAGGAAGCAAAGTTTTATCAGTAGAAACAAAAGAAAGTTCGATGCAAATAAATTTAGTCTCGATCTTTCAAATCAGGACTGGAATAACTTATGTCAATGTGAAGATGGAAATAGCATGTACAATGTTTTCATAAACGTTTTCAGTACTACTCTGAGAGAAGAAATCACGAAAAAACATAGAATTTTTAATATCTGGAAAAAGAACCCATCGGAGCAAGCGCATACCATTTTCAAATATCAGAGAAATTTGGTGAATAGACGTTTAAAAACAGCCCAAAACGAGTTTTGCAAACAATTTTTCAAAGACCTACCAACAAGTAAAGAACAATGGAGTTTCATCAAAAAAGGAATTGGCAAAGAAAGAGAGTGTCTCGTTATAGACAAGTCGATGGTGAAAGAGAAGTAGAAAATGAACTTGATATTGCAAATTGTCTCAATAAAAGTTCAAAAACTAGGCTTATACAATGGACAATCTGTGAGCGCTCCAAATATTTCTCGCATAGAAGTTAGGGAAATGTTTTGCTTCAGAACAGTTACACTAAAGGAACTCTAAGATGCCATTGATTCACTCGACAACAATAATTCTCCGGGTCCAGGCGTTTTTAATGCTTGGGCAATCAAGGCAGCAAAATTTGCTATTGGAACCCATTTGCAGTTTGCTTTTAACACATGCATTAGTCAAAATATTTTCCCGGAAAATTTAAAACTTGCTTTCATTAGTCCGGTCTACAAAAAAGGGGATGTGAAAATTTGTGAGAACTATAGGCCTATCTCAATTACTCCAATATTTGCAAAACTCTGAGCGTATACTTCTCAATCAGGTTAACGAATTTATGCAAAAAGAAAAAATCTTGAACGGTACATAGTTTGGATTTAAAAAACATAAGTCTTCTACCGATGCTGTTTTACACTTAATCGAAGCATTACAAGAAAATTATGATAACTTAAAAATTTCAGTTGCCGTTTTTATCTATCTAGCTAAATCATTTAATTCAATATCGCACGAAATTTTTCTCAAAAAGATCGAAGCTTACGGTTTTTCAGAAAGTGCAGTTGATTTATTTGCTTCATTTCTTAAAAACAGACAGCAGTGTGTGAAGATAAATGATGTTTACTCAGAATGGTTGGAAACAAATCATGGTGTTCCACAGGGAACCGTTTTAGGGCCACTAGTTTTTCTTCTCTACATTAATGATTTTCGAGAAAAGGTACAAGGAAACTTCGACATAATTCAATTTGCTGATGACACATGTTTCCATTTTAGCAGAAACAATGTCAGCGAACTGGAAAAATCTTTTTCTGAAATACTGGAGAAAACAGATAATTATCTAAAGGAAAACAAATTAACCATGAATACCGGTAAAACTGAAATTCTTTGCGTCTCGAAAGAAAATGAAAATTTTAATCCAATAGTTTATCGGGGACAAGAAATTAAGCCACAAAGTCACTGCAGATACTTGGGTATAATGATTGATTCTAAATTAAATTTTCATGTACAACTCAACAAAGTCCTGTCAAATATGGCCCCAGCGATTAGATCCATATATCTTATACGTTATCGGATACCTCTGAAAGCACGATTGATGCTATTCAAATCCCTAGTCCTTTCTCATTTAACGTTCAGTGCTCTATTTTTTCAAAACTTGAAATTCTCTGCAATGCAGCGAATTAATCGACAAATCAATTGTGGAATTAAAGTTTGCTATATGAGAAAAAAGTTTGAGAGATCTACAGATCTCTTAGTAAAATCTAACACTTTGCCTGCAGAACTTTTAATAAGCCAGATGAGCGTTTCAAAAATTAGGAATGATATTTCATTATTGAAATCAGATGGCACTGAGAGTTTTTTTCTCTGATTGGTAATGTCTTAGTAAGAAAAAACAACAGAACTGAACAGCTAATTCTCCTAAGGTCGAGCAGTCGATCATTACAAAAAAGAAGCATCCAAAAATGGAATAAACTTCCGTGTGAAGTCCGGACTATCAGATCACGCTCAAAGTTTAAACGCATGTTAAAACAGCATCTGCTCCAACAATTCAAACTTGTACCGTTGGAAAGGAACGTTGGTCGCTTCAAAAGTTATTTTTACCTTTAAAAAACGGAACCACTAATTTTGATTTTTAACATTGTACTAATTTTGTATATATAATTTTAAACTTGTAATATTTAACCCCGGGTTATATTTTCAATTTACTTGTTTAAAAAAATTAACAAAAACAAACATCAACCTGAAAACAAAAGAAAAACAGTATAAAAATGACGCCTCACAGTAGACTGTTGCGTAACACAGAATGTTCCAACAAAACTCTCAAGCATGTCAAACAGTTCTAAGCTGAAAAGATCTTTTGACTGTTGATTTTTCGAAGCTGAAATTGAAGAATTTTTTCCGAATCAACCTTGAGTGAGAATTTTTCATTTTGCAAAACAAAAATTTTAGAACGCTCATGCTTATAATAATTTACCAGATGAAAAATCCAATTACGTTGTTAATTTGTTTGTAACGAAAAACTGATTTTCAAAGAGTCTTATAGTTCAAAAGGAGCTCCTATTGAAAATATTAAGTTAACGAGAAAGGCGAAATCAAATATTGGAGTAGAATATTGAATATTATCTGTAAAAATTGGCAAGAAGTTAAGTTCAAGTTATTTTAAATTCATATGTCCTATAATCGCAAAATTTTGAATTTCACGAACTAAAACCCAAACAAAAAAGAATTCTTTCAAGGTTAAGTCACAAATCAAAAAGGTATTTTCTAAAAATGTTTTTCTAGTTGAAAAAGTGACGTTTTTGAATATGTCAATCAACTCAAGATTGTGGATTCTGGTGTATGCTGATATTGGATCAATGGGAGATATGTTCACAATTAAAACAGGCATCAGCTGAAAACGGTGTTAAAAAACATACTTGTTTTTTTCCAATTTTTTTTCCATATGTAATCAGAGAAGAGGAACCAACACTGATTGTCAAATGGAACCCTTAATGACCTGGAGTACATAGTTCTGGAATTGAAGAATACTATTTTTCTACTTCACTATAAACATTTTCCTCTTTATTTGAATTAGAAATATTGAAGGCACTGCTTTAAATCAACTCCATTAAATTAATCTAAAACTAATTGAACTGATAATCAATATAGGTCAATCTGGACCTCGCAAGCACTAAACAAAAATTAAATCTCAAAAGTCAGAGGAATGGAAAAAAACGTTTTTATTGTTCTTTCCCCCTAAGTAATTAATTTTTCTATTTTATTTATTTTTTATTCTAACTTGAATAAATGGGTTATGTAACGGTACAAAGTAATTTCATTTTTTGTTTACTAAAAATATATAACATACCCAACAAATTGCCGGTAATTAGACGCCACCGTTGACCCCTTGACCGACATAAGGATTGAAAAAGCAAAAGAAATAAGAAGAGATAATTTACAGGGAGTTTTTCGAGTGTCAAAAAGCGTACTGATTCTGATTGAGTGTGCAGTTCAGTTAGATCCTCAAATTTTAACAAATTCAATTTTTTGAAGTCTAATTATGGCGAATTGATTTAATTGAGACATAATTTACATTTCGACAGCAACATCAAACTAAGACAGTGAATAAAGCCCATGACACTATGCTCTCAAAAATCAAAACTAAAAACAAATGTTAAGTCTTAAGAATCACTAAAAACAGCATCAAATTACAAAAACGTTGACTCCAGATCATGCTAGAATCTACCCATCCATAGAATGAGAACTGGATACAGAAAAGTTTCGCAAAACCATGCTAATAAAATTTTAAAATAATTACTGTGTAAGTCACAGAACGCAGCCACTACTGAAGGAAACAATTATTGCGATTCATTGAAACCTCATTAGTAGCCAATTAGACCTGTCAATAATGAGATTAAGTGAAAACATCAAGAAATAAAAAAACTTTTAACAAAGCTAAAAATGCCTTGAATTAAAAAAAAACCGGACAGCGTATACGTCACAGAAAACAACAGCTATGAAATAAAATAATCATTTGGACTAATTAAATTTTTCCTAGAAAACGGTGAGACCTCTCACAAAAGAGACTAAGAAAAGAAAAGAAACCAAGAGAAGAAACAAAAAAAACTCAAAAAAGCAAAAAAAGTTTGATAATTTTTCTTGAATACAATAAGTGCCAAAGTTATAAAAAGCCTTAACTTCCATCCGAAACAATTGAAAAGACCTTTGCCTTTACCTTTGACAAAAAATAAGCCTAAAACTCCAAAGCTGACTAACAATATTGAAAAAAAAGTAGAATGAAAGTCTGAATACCACTAGCTTATGAATCTAACCATTAACCCTCTATTTTAACCCATTAGCAACCGATCAGAATTATTATTATTGATATTAATAGATTGAGACAACAGAAATAGTTAAAGAAGAGGGCAAAAATCCAAAAAATCACTAACGTTTTATGACAACAATTATTGTCAAGTCTTGACAAGCAATAGAAACTGACTGAAAAAACTATTTTGATCAAATGAATTACAAAAGCAACCATTGGGGCCTGTCATTGATCAAATTATGCGTTAAGACAGCAAAAAGGACAAGAAAAATTTCTGAAAATTTAAAAAGAAAAAGTAGTGTGAAAGAATGAAAGCCCTTAGCTATCAACTCTAACGACTAATTAGATTATTTTATGCCTAACTAACAAACAATTTGAACTTTCATTGACAATACTAAGTTATAAGAAAAAAATAATTTAAAAAAGGGCAAAATCTAATCTTTACTAATATTTTATGACAAAATAGTCTCAAAGTCATAAAAAGATTTAGCTGCCTTTTGATGAATTCGAGCAATTGCAAGTAGGCGCAGTTAGAATACATATGTATCATATCAAGAGCATTGAAGAAAAAACAGACGGAAATGAGAAGTCAAATTAACATGAACAAAAAAAATCCCTCTCAAAAAGCGATAATTTGTTCCAACGCCAATTTCTCTAATTTTAGAGTATTCTGTGAAAATCACGCCTAAAACGCACTAAACTTCCCCTCTCTTTACTAATACAGCGTAACTAAAACCGCCACTCCAATTCGATTTTTCACTGACGTGCAAAAAAGCCAAAGAAGGGTGAACAGATCTTGTAGACAACACTCTAATAAACCTAGTAATTTAGATTCCTAAAAAAACACAGTCAGATGAACTCGGGAGACAAATTAAAGAGTCCTCTCTGTCAAAAATCTAGTTTTAATTGAATTGTACATACTATATTGAGTATCAAAAACTTAAAAATGAGTCAAACACAAAAAATGCTTGAAAACCAACTGAACTAAAAATTAAGAAAAATCAAAAAGGCATTTTATACAAGTACAACAAAAAAACTTCATTCAATACATGTGAAACCATCAATTTGATCACACAACAATAGGTGAACCATGTCAGGCTCACAACGTTCTCCAATTTTGCGTTAAAAAAGGGGAAAAAATTTTAAAAAAAGTTTAAAAAACTTTTTTTCGTCATTCTTCATCCCTAAACACTTTACGCCAGAGAAACAGTTATCTTCTGGCTAATACAAAATGTAGTTAACAAAAGGCATCGTTTCCATCCCCATGAAATGGATAAAACAAAAAATGCCAATAAATCGCTAAAACAGCTTTAAAAAATTGGCAAAAAGCCGAAAAACCTCAAATATCAAGTTGCGTTCTCGGATTTATTTATTTAAAACAATTTAGAACATAAATTTACTGTTACGGCCAAATGAAAAAGAATTAGAGAAAAAAAGATTTTTTTAAAAACAATTTTAAAGTGCGAACTATTTTGATGACATTTTGGAACGTACCCCTGTTTCTTAGTGAGAGTACACAGGGGCTAGTATCAATACCAATAAGCATTGGGGATGGTATCAAAAACAAAGTTCGAGTAACGGGTATCTAAAATTGGGTTTCATGGGTTTATCCCGTTTCTATTTCTGATTTGGTTTTTCGATACTTATTTGTTTATTTTGAATTGCTTTGCTGAGCAACTGCAGTCTAAAAACACTTTTAAAATAATGAGAGAAGAGTGAAACCAGCCCAGAGAGGTCAAAACCATTTCAAGCAAAATGTTGATCAAGCTGTGAACTAAGGTAGAGTGAAAAATTTTCCTTTCACGAAGTAACAACAAATTATGAGCGCTATAATAGCCGGCTCAGAAACTGATGCGGTTATTAATAACATAACCGACTAACGTCGGGCGAATTTCTCTCAAACGAACGTCGAGCTGTAGGCTTCGTAAGTAGTTAGCCACGATTTAGTGAGGACAAGTTCAGCTTAATAGAAAGGGAGTAAGGTGAGCGCAGCGGGGGGTCACCGATGGAATGATGAAAGGGCAACAGTGGGGCGTGTTGTAGGGCTCCGAAAAAGTTTCTGTTCGTCCAGTTTTTTAGGACCAAATATCAAATGGGTCAGACAAAAAATCGCAATCGCATGAAGAAGACCAACAGGATTAATATAATTAATTGCTAAAAACTTTGTTTGAGAGCAATTAAAAATGGAATTAGCTTTTATTAAGAACTTAAAACCACCCGCCAATCTTTTCCTGTTTTACTTCCAATTTTTTCAATAGCTCCCCTTTCTCAAGCAATAAAAATTGTAGAGTTGTTTAAAAATCAAAAGAAGCCATCTCTTTTTCGCTAAGATGCGCAACCAAAAGAGAAAGACAGGGGCTATTATTAAAACCAATAAGCATTAGAGATGGTAACTAAAAACAAAGTTCAAGTAACGGGCATCTAAAATTAGGCTTTATGGGTTTATAACACTTCTATTTCTGATTTGGTTTTTGATACTTACTTGTTTATTTTGAATTGCTTTGCTGAGCAACTGCAGTCTAAATACACTTTTAAAAGATTGAGAGAAAAATGAAACCAGCATAGAGAGGTCAAAACGATTTCACGCAAAATGTTGATCAAGCAGTGAACTAAGGTAAAGCGAGAAATTTTTCTTTGACGAAGTAACAACAAATTATGAGCGCTATAATAGCCGGCTCAGAACCTGATGCAGTTATTAATAACATAACGGACTAACGCTGGGCAAATTTCTCTCAAACGAACTTCGAACTGTTGGCTCCGTAAGTAGTTAGCCACGATTTAGTGAGGACAAGTTCAGCTTAATAGAAAGGGAGTAAGGTGAGCGCAGCTGGAGGTCACCGATGGAATGATGAAAGGGCAACAGTGGGGGCGTGTTGTAGGGCTCCGAAACAGTTTCTGTTACTCCAGTTTTTTAGGACCAAAAATCAAATGGGTCAGACAAAAAATCGCAATCGCATGAAGAAGACCAACAGGATTAATATAATTAATTGCTAAAAACTTTGTTTGAGAGCAATTAAAAATAGAATTAGCCTTTATTAAGAACTTAAAACCACCCGCCAATCTTTTCCTGTTTTCCTTCCAATTTTTTAAATAGCTCCCCTTTCTCAAGCAATAAAACTTGTAGAGTTGTTTAAAAATCAAAAGAAGCCATCTCCTTTTCGCTAAGATGCGCAACCAAAAGAGAAAGACAGGGGCTATTATTAATACCAATAAGCATTAGAGATGGTAACTAAAAACAAAAGTTCAAGTAACGGGCATCTAAAATTAGGCTTTATGGGTTTATACCACTTCTATTTCTGATTTGGTTTTTGATACTTACTTGTTTATTTTGAATTGCTTTGCTGAGCAACTGCAGTCCAAATACACTTTTAAAAGAATGAGAGAAAAGTTAAACCAGCATAGAGAGGTCAAAACAATTTCACGCAAAATGTTGATCAAGCAGTGAACTAAGGTAAAGCAAGAAATTTTTCTTTGACGAAGTAACAACAAATTATGAGCGCTATAATAGCCGGCTCAGAACCTGATGCGGTTATTAATAACATAACGGACTAACGCCGGGCGAATTTCTCTCAAACGAACTTCGAACTGTTGGCTTCGGAAGTAGTTAGCCACGGTTTAGTGAGGATAAGTTCAGCTTGATAGAAAGGGAGTAAGGTGAGCGCAGCGGGGGGTCACCGATGGAATGATGAAAGGGCAACAGTGGGGGCGTGTTGTAGGGCTCCGAAACAGTTTCTGTTCGTCCAGTTTTCTAGGACCAAAAATCAAATGGGTCAGACAAAAAATCGCAATCGCATGAAGAAGACCAACAGGAGAGCAATTAACCATGGAATTAGCCTTTATTAAGAACTTAAAACCACCCGCCAATCTTTTCCTGTTTTCCTTCCAAATTTTTAAATAGCTCCCCTTTCTCAAGCAATAAACTTGTAGAGTTGTTTAAAAATCAAAAGAAGCCATCTCTTTTTCGCTAAGATGCGCAACCAAAAGAGAAAGACAGGGGCTATTATTAATACCAATAAGCATTAGAGATGGTAACTAAAAACAAAGTTCAAGTAACGGGCATCTAAAATTAGGCTTTATGGGTTTATACCACTTCTATTTCTGATTTGGTTTTTGATACTTACTTGTTTATTTTGAATTGCTTTGCTGAGCAACTGCAGTCTAAATACACTTTTAAAAGAATGAGAGAAAAGTGAAACCAGCATAGAGAGGTCCAAATGATTTCACGCAAAATGTTGATCAAGCAGTGAACTAAGGTAAAGCGAGAAATTTTTCTTTGACGAAGTAACAACAAATTATGAGCGCTATAATAGCCGGCTCAGAACCTGATGCGGTTATTAATAACATAACGGACTAACGCCGGGCGAATTTCTCTCAAACGAACTTCGAACTGTTGGCTTCGTAAGTAGTTAGCCACGGTTTAGTGAGGATAAGTTCAGCTTAATAGAAAGGGAGTAAGGTGAGCGCAGCGGGGGGTCACCGATGGAATGATGAAAGGTCAACAGTGGGGGCGTGTTGTAGGGCTCCGAAACAGTTTCTGTTCGTCCAGTTTTTAAGGACCAAAAATCAAATGGGTCAGACAAAAAATCGCAATTGCATGAAGAAGACCAACGAGATTAATATAATTAATTGCTAAAAACTTTGTTTGAGAGCAATTAACCATGGAATTAGCCTTTATTAAGAAATTAAAACCACCCGCCAATCTTTTCCTGTTTTACTTCCAATTTTTTAAATAGCTCCCCTTTCTCAAGCAATAAAACTTGTAGAGTTGTTTAAAAATCAAAAGAAGCCATCTCTTTTTCGCTAAGATGCGCAACCAAAAGAGAAAGACAGGGGTTATTATTAATACCAATAAGCATTAGAGATGGTAACTAAAAACAAAGTTCAAGTAGCGGGTATCTAAAATTGGGTTTCATGGGTTTATCCCGTTTAAATTTCTGATTTGGTTTTTCGATACTTACTTGTTTATTTTGAATTGCTTTGCTGAGCAACTGCAGTCTAAATACACTTTTAAAATAATGAGAGAAGAGTGAAACCAGCCCAGAGAGGTCAAAACGATTTCAAGCAAAATAATGATCAAGCTGTGAACTAAGGTAGAGTGAAAAATTTTCCTTTCACGAAGTAACAACAAATTATGAGCGCTATAATAGCCGGCTCAGAAACTGATGCGGTTATTAATAACATAACCGACTAACGTCGGGCGAATTTCTCTCAAACGAACGTCGAGCTGTAGGCTTCGTAAGTAGTTAGCCACGATTTAATGAGGACAAGTTCAGCTTAATAGAAAGGGAGTAAGGTGAGCGCAGCTGGGGGTCACCGATGGAATGATGAAAGGGCAACAGTGGGGGCGTGTTGTAGGGCTCCGAAACAGTTTCTGTTCGTCCAGTTTTTTAATACCAAAAATCAAATGGGTCAGACAAAAAATCGCAATCGCATGAAGAAGACCAACAGGATTAATATAATTAATTGCTAAAAACTTTGTTTGAGAGCAATTAAAAATGGAATTAGCCTTTATTAAGAACTTAAAACCACCCGCCAATCTTTTCCTGTTTTCCTTCCAATTTTTTAAATAGCTCCCCTTTCTCAAGCAATAAAACTTGTAGAGTTGTTTAAAATTCAAAAGAAGCCATCTCTTTTTCGCTAAGATGCGCAACCAAAAGAGAAAGACAGGGGCTATTATTAATACCAATAAGCATTAGAGATGGTAACTGAAAACAAAGTTCAAGTAACGGGCATCTACAATTAGGCTTCATGGGTTTATACCACTTCTATTTCTGATTTGGTTTTTGATACTTACTTGTTTATTTTGAATTGCTTTGCTGAGCAACTGCAGTCTAAATAAACTTTTAAAAGAATGAGAGAAAAGTGAAACCAGCCAAGAGAGGTCAAAACGATTTCACGCAGAATGTTGATCAAGCAGTGAACAAAGGTAAAGCGAGAAATTTTCTTCGACGAAGTAACAACAAATTATGAGCGCTATAATAGCCGGCTCAGAACCTGATGCGGTTATTAATAACATAACGGACTAACGCCGGGCGAATTTCTCTCAAACGAACTTCGAACTGTTGCCTTCGGAAGTAGTTAGCCACGGTTTAGTGAGGATAAGTTCAACTTGATAGAAAGGGAGTAAGGTGAGTGCAGCGGGGGGTCACCGATGGAATGATGAAAGGGCAACAGTGGGGGCGTGTTGTAGGGCTCCGAAACAGTTTCTGTTCGTCCAGTTTTTTAGGACCAAAAATCAAATGGGTCAGACAAAAAATCGCAATCGCATGAAGAAGACCAACAGGATTAATATAATTAATTGCTAAAAACTTTGTTTGAGAGCAATTAACCATGAAATTAGCCTTTATTAAGAACTTAAAACCACCCGCCAATCTTTTCCTGTTTTACTTCCAATTTTTTAAATAGCTCCCCTTTCTCAAGCAATAAAACTTGTAGAGTTGTTTAAAAATCAAAAGAAGCCATCTCTTTTTCGCTAAGATACGCAACCAAAAGAGAAAGACAGGGGCTATTATTAATACCAATAAGCATTAGAGATGGTAACTAAAAACAAAGTTCAAGTAGCGGGCATCTAAAATTAGGCTTTATGGGTTTATACCGTTTCTATTTCTGATTTGGTTTTTCGATACTTACTTGTTTATTTTGAATTGCTTTGCTGAGCAACTGCAGTCTAAATACACTTTTAAAAGAATGAGAGAAGAGTGAAACCAGCCCAGAGAGGTCAAAACGATTTCACGCAAAATGTTGATCAAGCTTTGAACTAAGGTAAAGCGAGAAAAGTTTCTTTGACGAAGTAACAACAAATTATGAGCGCTATAATAGCCGGCTCAGAAACTGATGCGGTTATTAATAACATAACGGACTAACGCCGGGCGAATTTCTCTCAAACGAACTTCGAGCTGTTGGCTTCGTAAGTAGTTAGCCACGATTTAGTGAGGACAAGTTCAGCTTGATAGAAAGGGAGTAAGGTGAGCGCAGCGGGGGGGTCACCGATGGAATGATGAAAGGGCAACATTGGGGGCGTGTTGTAGGGCTCCGAAACAGTTTCTGTTCGTCCAGTTTTTTAGGACCAAAAATCAAATGGGTCAGACAAAAAATCGCAATCGCATGAAGAAGACCAACAGGATTAATATAATTAATTGCTAAAAACTTTGTTTGAGAGCAATTAAAAATGGAATTAGCCTTTATTAAGAACTTAAACCCACCCGCCAATCTTTTCCTGTTTTCCTTCCAATTTTTTAAATAGCTCCCCTTTCTCAAGCAATAAAACTTGTAGAGTTGTTTAAAAATCAAAAGAAGCCATCTCTTTTTCGCTAAGATGCGCAACCAAAAGAGAAAGACAGGGGCTATTATTAATACCAATAAGCATTAGAGATGGTAACTAAAAACAAAGTTCAAGTAACGGGCATCTAAAATTAGGCTTTATGGGTTTATACCACTTCTATTTCTGATTTGGTTTTTGATACTTACTTGTTTATTTTGAATTGCTTTGCTGAGCAACTGCAGTCTAAATACACTTTTAAAAGAATGAGAGAAAAGTGAAACCAGCCAAGAGAGGTCAAAACGATTTCACGCAGAATGTTGATCAAGCAGTGAACAAAGGTAAAGCGAGAAATTTTCTTTGACGAAGTAACAACAAATTATGAGCGCTATAATAGCCGGCTCAGAACCTGATGCGGTTATTAATAACATAACGGACTAACGCCGGGCGAATTTCTCTCAAACGAACTTCGAACTGTTGGCTTCGGAAGTAGTTAGCCACGGTTTAGTGAGGATAAGTTCAGCTTGATAGAAAGGGAGTAAGGTGAGCGCAGCGGGGGGTCACCGATGGAATGATGAAAGGGCAACAGTGGGGGCGTGTTGTAGGGCTCCGAAACAGTTTCTGTTCGTCCAGTTTTTTAGGACCAAAAATCAAATGGGTCAGACAAAAAATCGCAATCGCATGAAGAAGACCAACAGGATTAATATAATTAATTGCTAAAAACTTTGTTTGAGAGCAATTAACCATGGAATTAGCCTTTATTAAGAACTTAAAACCACCCGCCAATCTTTTCCTGTTTTCCTTCCAAATTTTTAAATAGCTCCCCTTTCTCAAGCAATAAAACTTGTAGAGTTGTTTAAAAATCAAAAGAAGCCATCTCTTTTTCGCTAAGATGCGCAACCAAAAGAGAAAGACAGGGGCTATTATTAATACCAATAAGCATTAGAGATGGTAACTAAAAACAAAGTTCAAGTAGCGGGCATCTAAAATTAGGCTTTATGGGTTTATACCGTTCCTATTTCTGATTTGGTTTTTCGATACTTACTTGTTTATTTTGAATTGCTTTGCTGAGCAACTGCAGTCTAAATACACTTTTAAAAGAATGAGAGAAGAGTGAAACCAGCCCAGAGAAGTCAAAACGATTTCACGCAAAATGTTGATCAAGCTTTGAACTAAGGTAAAGCGAGAAATGTTTCTTTGACGAAGTAACAACAAATTATGAGCGCTATAATAGCCGGCTCAGAAACTGATGCGGTTATTAATAACATAACCGACTAACGTCGGGCGAACTTCTCTCAAACGAACGTCGAGCTGTTGGCTTCGTAAGTAGTTAGCCACGGTTTAGTGAGGACAACTTTAGCGGAATTGAAAGGGCGTAAGGTGAGCGCAGCGGGGCTCACCGATGGAATGATGAGGGGGCAACAGTGGGGGGTGTTGTAGGGCTCCGAAACAGTTTCTGTTCGTCCAGTTTTTTTAGGACCAAAAATCAAATGGGTCAGACAAAAAATCGCAATCGCATGAAGAAGACCAACAGGATTAATATAATTAATTGCTAAAAACTTTGTTTGAGAGCAATTAACCATGGAATTAGCCTTTATTGAGAACTTAAAACCACCCGCCAATCTTTTCCTGTTTTCCTTCCAAATTTTTAAATAGCTCCCCTTTCTCAAGCAATAAAACTTGTAGAGTTGTTTAAAAATCAAAAGAAGCCATCTCTTTTTCGCTAAGATGCGCAACCAAAAGAGAAAGACAGGGGCTATTATTAATACCAATAAGCATTAGAGATGGTAACTAAAAACAAAGTTCAAGTAGCGGGCATCTAAAATTAGGCTTTATGGGTTTATACCGTTCCTATTTCTGATTTGGTTTTTCGATACTTACTTGTTTATTTTGAATTGCTTTGCTGAGCAACTGCAGTCTAAATACACTTTTAAAAGAATGAGAGAAGAGTGAAACCAGCCCAGAGAGGTCAAAACGATTTCACGCAAAATGTTGATCAAGCTTTGAACTAAGGTAAAGCGAGAAATGTTTCTTTGACGAAGTAACAACAAATTATGAGCGCTATAATAGCCGGCTCAGAAACTGATGCGGTTATTAATAACATAACGGACTAACGCCGGGCGAATTTCTCTCAAACGAACTTCGAGCTGTTGGCTTTGTAAGTAGTTAGCCACGATTTAGTGAGGACAAGTTCAGCTTGATAGAAAGGGAGTAAGGTGAGCGCAGCGGGGGGGTCACCGATGGAATGATGAAAGGGCAACAGTGGGGGCGTGTTGTAGGGCTCCGAAACAGTTTCTGTTCGTCCAGTTTTTTAGGACCAAAAATCAAATGGGTCAGACAAAAAATCGCAATCGCATGAAGAAGACCAACAGGATTAATATAATTAATTGCTAAAAACTTTGTTTGAGAGCAATTAAAAATGGAATTAGCCTTTATTAAGAACTTAAACCCACCCGCCAATCTTTTCCTGTTTTCCTTCCAATTTTTTAAATAGCTCCCCTTTCTCAAGCAATAAAACTTGTAGAGTTGTTTAAAAATCAAAAGAAGCCATCTCTTTTTCGCTAAGATGCGCAACCAAAAGAGAAAGACAGGGGCTATTATTAATTCCAATAAGCATTAGAGATGGTAACTAAAAACAAAGTTCAAGTAACGGGCATCTAAAATTAGGCTTTATGGGTTTATACCACTTCTATTTCTGATTTGGTTTTTGGATACTTACTTGTTTATTTTGAATTGCTTTGCTGAGCAACTGCAGTCTAAATACACTTTTAAAAGAATGAGAGAAAAGTGAAACCAGCCAAGAGAGGTCAAAACGATTTCACGCAGAATGTTGATCAAGCAGTGAACAAAGGTAAAGCGAGAAATTTTCTTTGACGAAGTAACAACAAATTATGAGCGCTATAATAGCCGGCTCAGAACCTGATGCGGTTATTAATAACATAACGGACTAACGCCGGGCGAATTTCTCTCAAACGAACTTCGAACTGTTGGCTTCGGAAGTAGTTAGCCACGGTTTAGTGAGGATAAGTTCAGCTTGATAGAAAGGGAGTAAGGTGAGCGCAGCGGGGGGTCACCGATGGAATGATGAAAGGGCAACAGTGGGGGCGTGTTGTAGGGCTCCGAAACAGTTTCTGTTCGTCCAGTTTTTTAGGACCAAAAATCAAATGGGTCAGACAAAAAATCGCAATCGCATGAAGAAGACCAACAGGATTAATATAATTAATTGCTAAAAACTTTGTTTGAGAGCAATTAACCATGGAATTAGCCTTTATTAAGAACTTAAAACCACCCGCCAATCTTTTCCTGTTTTCCTTCCAAATTTTTAAATAGCTCCCCTTTCTCAAGCAATAAAACTTGTAGAGTTGTTTAAAAATCAAAAGAAGCCATCTCTTTTTCGCTAAGATGCGCAACCAAAAGAGAAAGACAGGGGCTATTATTAATACCAATAAGCATTAGAGATGGTAACTAAAAACAAAGTTCAAGTAGCGGGCATCTAAAATTAGGCTTTATGGGTTTATACCGTTCCTATTTCTGATTTGGTTTTTCGATACTTACTTGTTTATTTTGAACTGCTTTGCTGAGAAACTGCAGTCTAAATACACTTTTAAAAGAATGAGAGAAGAGTGAAACCAGCCCAGAGAAGTCAAAACGATTTCACGCAAAATGTTGATCAAGCTTTGAACTAAGGTAAAGCGAGAAATGTTTCTTTGACGAAGTAACAACAAATTATGAGCGCTATAATAGCCGGCTCAGAAACTGATGCGGTTATTAAAAACATAACCGACTAACGTCGGGCGAACTTCTCTCAAACGAACGTCGAGCTGTTGGCTTCGTAAGTAGTTAGCCACGGTTTAGTGAGGAAAACTTTAGCGGAATTGAAAGGGCGTAAGGTGAGCGCAGCGGGGCTCACCGATGGAATGATGAGGGGGCAACAGTGGGGGGTGTTGTAGGGCTCCGAAACAGTTTCTGTTCGTCCAGTTTTTTTAGGACCAAAAATCAAATGGGTCAGACAAAAAATCGCAATCGCATGAAAAAGACCAACAGCGTTAATATAATTAATTGCTAAAAACTTTGTTTGAGAGCAATTAACCATGGAATTAGCCTTTATTAAGAACTTAAAACCACCCGCCAATCTTTTCCTGTTTTCCTTCCAAATTTTTAAATAGCTCCCCATTCTCAAGCAAAAAAATTGTAGTTGTTTAAAAATCAGAAGAAGCCATCTCTTTTTCGCTAAGATGCGCAAACAAAAGAGAAAGACAGGGGCTAGTATTAATACCAATAAGCATTAGAGATGGTAACTAAAAACAAAGTTCAAGTAACGGGCAGGGCATCTAAAATTAGGCTTTATGGGTTTATACCGCTTCTATTTCTGATTTGGTTTTTGATACTTACTTGTTTATTTTGAATTGCTTTGCTGAGCAACTGCAGTCCAAATACACTTTTAGAAGAATGAGAGAAGAGTGAAACCAGCCTAGAGAGGTGAAAACAATTTCACGCAAAATGTTGATCAGGCAGTGAACTAAGTAAAGCGAGAAATTGTTCTTCGAAGTAACATCAAATTATGAGCGCTATAATAGCCGGCTCAGAAACTGATGCGGTTATTAATAACATAACGGACTAACGTCGGGCGAATTTCTCTCAAACGAACGTCGAGCTGTTGGCTTCGTAAGTAGTTAGCCACGGTTTAGTGAGGACAACTTTAGCGGAAATGAAAGGGCGTAAGGTGAGCGCAGCGGGGGTCACCGATGGAATGATGAGGGGGGCAACAGTGGGGGGGGGGGGGTTGTAGGGCTCCGAAACAGTTTCTGTTCGTCCAGTTTTTTTAGGACCAAAAATCAAATGGTTCAGACAAAAAATCGCAATCGCATGAAAAAGACCAACAACATTCATATAATTAATTGCTAAAAACTTTGTTTGAGAGCAATTAACCATGGAATTAGCCTTTATTAAGAACTTAAAACCACCCGCCAATCTTTTCCTGTTTTCCTTACAAATTTTTAAATAGCTCCCCATTCTCAAGCAAAAAAATTTGTAGAGTTGTTTAAAAATCAAAAGAAGCCATCTCTTTTTTGCTAAGATGCGCAAACAAAAGAGAAAGACAGGGGCTAGTAATAATACCAATAAGGATTAGAGATGGTAACTAAAAACAAAGTTCAAGTAACGGGCATCTAAAATTAGGCTTTATGGGTTTATACCACTTCTATTTCTGATTTGGTTTTTGATACTTACTTGTTTATTTTGAATTGCTTTGCTGAGCAACTGCAGTCTAAATACACTTTTAAAAGAATGAGAGAAAAGTGAAACCAGCCAAGAGAGGTCAAAACGATTTCACGCAGAATGTTGATCAAGCAGTGAACAAAGGTAAAGCGAGAAATTTTCTTTGACGAAGTAACAACAAATTATGAGCGCTATAATAGCCGGCTCAGAACCTGATGCGGTTATTAATAACATAACGGACTAACGCCGGGCGAATTTCTCTCAAACGAACTTCGAACTGTTGGCTTCGGAAGTAGTTAGCCACGGTTTAGTGAGGATAAGTTTAGCTTAATAGAAAGGGCGTAAGGTAAGCGCAGCTGGGGTCACCGATGGAATGATGAGGGGGGTAACAGTGGGAGGGGGGGGGGGGTAGGGGTGTTGTCGGTGTCAAACTCCAAGAACCGCCCTTCACACCAAAAGTTTAAGTCTCCGAAAGAGTTTCTGTGAATCGCACATCTGGACACTAATGAGCTGAAAGGCTCTTAGAGCATTCAATGCCAGCGTGGCGCTTCTGTTTCTCTCAGGAGCGCGAAAAGTCAAATGGTTCACCCAAAAATCGCATCAAAAAGACCAACAGGACTAATATAATTAATTGCTACAAACTTCGCTTGAGCGTAATTAATCATAGAATTAGCCTTTATCAATAACTTAAGACCACCCCCATTCTTCTGTTTTTCCAATTTTTCGAATAGCGCACCTTTCTCAAGCGATAAATTCTGTAGATTTAAATAAAAAGCAAAAGTAGACCCTCTCTTTCGCTTCGATGCGCAAACAAAACTAAAGAGCTTACTAAAAAACCACTGAAATGCGTCTAAAACAAGCAAATTACAAACATAGCTCAAGATTGAATGTAAAAGTCTAATTCATGATTGTGAAGAATAAGAGGACTCCCAAACTTGCAGTTAATTATCAAAATGATTTAGAAAACTTTATTCAAAAATTTAATGAAAAATCAAAAAGACTGATTTGAAAAACCACACGTAATCAAACCACTTTTCCCCGTGAGCAAAAAAATTTCCATGTTTTTGTGCGCTTGCGTGCTCTCGCACTATGGCTCTCTCTCTCTCTCTTTCTCTCTCTCTCTCTAAATAAAACGATCAGAAAACTGGGATAACACAATGCAAAGCTAAAGTCGGAATAACAGGCAAATATGAACTATATTTAAACCTACCCGGCAGATTGCCGGAAAAAAGCCGCCATTGATTTCCATAACCAAGATTGGGATTGAAAGAAAAGCTAGTGGAAAAAAAGGTTTTTTAATAACAGACAATTATAAAAAGCGGATTATTTTGATGTCAATTTTGAGCTGAGCATTCCCGCGTTTCGCCGTGAGACCACACAGGGGATAGTATTAGTACCAATAAGCATTGGAGATGGTAACAAAAACAAAGTTCGAGTAACGGGTATCTAAAATTGGGTTTCATGGGTTTATCCCGTTTCTATTGCGGATTTCACTTTTTGATAGTAAGTTGTTCATTTTGAATTGCTTTGCTGGGCAACTGCTGTCCAAAAACACTTTTAGAAGAACGAGAGAAGAGTGAAACTAGCCTAGAGAGGCAAAAAGATTTCACGCACAAAATGCTGATCAAGCTGTGAACTAAGGTAGAGCGAAAAATTTTCCTTTCACGAAGTAACAACAAATTATGAGCGCTATAATAGCCGGCTCAGAAACTGATGCGGTTATTAATAACATAACCGACTAACCTCGGGCGAACTTCTCTCAAACGAACGTCGAGCTGTTGGCTTCGTAAGTAGTTAGCCACGGTTTAGTGAGGATAACTTTAGCGGAATTGAAAGGGCGTAATGTGAGCGCAGCGGGGGGTCACCGATCGAATGATGAGAGGGGCAACAGTGGGGGGGTTGTTGTTGGGTTCAAACTCCAAGAACCGTCCTTCACACCAGAAGTTTAAGTCTCCGAAACAGTTTCTGTGAATCGCACACCTGGAGACTAATGAGCTGAAAAGCTCTAAGAGCATTCAATGCCAGCGTTGCGCTCCTGTTCATCTCATTTTTGAGGACGAAAAGTCAAATGGTTCACACAAAAGTCGCATGAAAAAGACCAACAGGACTAATATAATTAATTGCAACAAACTTCGCTTGAGCGTAATTAATCATAGAATTAGCCTTTATCAATAAGTTAAAACCACCCCCATTCTTCTGTTTTTCCAATTTTTTGAATAGCTCATCTTTCTCAAGCAATAAATTCTGTATTATTCTGTTTAAATAAAAAGCAAAAGTAGCCCCTCTCTTTCGCTTCGATGCGCAAACAAAACTAAAAAGCTTACTAAAAAACCACTGAAATGCGTCTAAAACAAGCAAATTACAAACATAGCTCAAGATTGTATGTAAAAGTCTAATTTATGATTGTGAAGAATAAGAGGACTCCCAAACTTGCAGTTACTTATCAAAATAATTTAGAAAACTTTACTCAAAAAAATTTATTGAAAAATCATAAAGACTGATTTGAAAAACCACACGTAATCAAACCACATTTCTCCGTGAGCAAAAAATGTTTCATGTTTTTTGCGCGCTTGCGTGCTCACACTATCGCACTTTCTCTCTTTCTCTCTCTCATTCTAGATCTTTCTCTTTCTAAATAAAACGATCAGAAAACTGGGATACATTAATACACTCAGAATGCAAATTTAAACCGGTCAGATTTTCTCATGATGGGATTCATGATAACACAATGCTTAGCTAAAGTCGGAATAACAGGCAAATATGAACTATATTTAAACCTACCCGGCAGATTGCCGGAAAAAAGCCGCCATTGATTTCCATAACCAAGATTGGGATTGAAAGAAAAGCTAGTGGAAAAAAAGGTTTTTTAATAACAGACAATTATAAAAAGCGGATTATTTTGATGTCAATTTTGAGCTGAGCATTCCCGCGTTTCGCCGTGAGACCACACAGGGGATAGTATTAGTACCAATAAGCATTGGAGATGGTAACAAAAACAAAGTTCGAGTAACGGGTATCTAAAATTGGGTTTCATGGGTTTATCCCGTTTCTATTGCGGATTTCACTTTTTGATAGTAAGTTGTTCATTTTGAATTGCTTTGCTGGGCAACTGCTGTCCAAAAACACTTTTAGAAGAACGAGAGAAGAGTGAAACTAGCCTAGAGAGGCAAAAAGATTTCACGCACAAAATGCTGATCAAGCTGTGAACTAAGGTAGAGCGAAAAATTTTCCTTTCACGAAGTAACAACAAATTATGAGCGCTATAATAGCCGGCTCAGAAACTGATGCGGTTATTAATAACATAACCGACTAACCTCGGGCGAACTTCTCTCAAACGAACGTCGAGCTGTTGGCTTCGTAAGTAGTTAGCCACGGTTTAGTGAGGATAACTTTAGCGGAATTGAAAGGGCGTAATGTGAGCGCAGCGGGGGGTCACCGATCGAATGATGAGAGGGGCAACAGTGGGGGGGTTGTTGTTGGGTTCAAACTCCAAGAACCGTCCTTCACACCAGAAGTTTAAGTCTCCGAAACAGTTTCTGTGAATCGCACACCTGGAGACTAATGAGCTGAAAAGCTCTAAGAGCATTCAATGCCAGCGTTGCGCTCCTGTTCATCTCATTTTTGAGGACGAAAAGTCAAATGGTTCACACAAAAGTCGCATGAAAAAGACCAACAGGACTAATATAATTAATTGCAACAAACTTCGCTTGAGCGTAATTAATCATAGAATTAGCCTTTATCAATAAGTTAAAACCACCCCCATTCTTCTGTTTTTCCAATTTTTTGAATAGCTCATCTTTCTCAAGCAATAAATTCTGTATTATTCTGTTTAAATAAAAAGCAAAAGTAGCCCCTCTCTTTCGCTTCGATGCGCAAACAAAACTAAAAAGCTTACTAAAAAACCACTGAAATGCGTCTAAAACAAGCAAATTACAAACATAGCTCAAGATTGTATGTAAAAGTCTAATTTATGATTGTGAAGAATAAGAGGACTCCCAAACTTGCAGTTACTTATCAAAATAATTTAGAAAACTTTACTCAAAAAAATTTATTGAAAAATCATAAAGACTGATTTGAAAAACCACACGTAATCAAACCACATTTCTCCGTGAGCAAAAAATGTTTCATGTTTTTTGCGCGCTTGCGTGCTCACACTATCGCACTTTCTCTCTTTCTCTCTCTCATTCTAGATCTTTCTCTTTCTAAATAAAACGATCAGAAAACTGGGATACATTAATACACTCAGAATGCAAATTTAAACCGGTCAGATTTTCTCATGATGGGATTCATGATAACACAATGCTTAGCTAAAGTCGGAACAACAGGCTAATATGAACTATATTTAAACCTACCCGGCAGATTGCCGGAAAAAAGCCGCCGTTGATTTCCATAACCAAGATTGGGATTGAAAGAAAATCTAGTGGAAAAAAGTTTTTATAACAAACAATTATAAAAAGCGGACTATTTTGATTACATTTTTGAATTGAGCATTCCCCTGTTTCGTAGTGAGACCACACAGGGGATAGTATCAATAACAATAAGCATTAGAGATGGTAACTAAAAACAAAGTTCCAGTAACTGGCATCTAAAATTGGGCTTTATGGGTTTATCCCGTTTCTATTTTTGATTTCGTTTTTTATACCGACTCTGTTCATTTTTAAATGCTTCGTTGAGCAATTGCTGTTTAAAAGCTCGTTCAGTGGAAAGACAAGAGTAAAACTAGCCTTTAGAAGCAAAAAAAATCACGCAAAATCTCGAAAAGCGGCAAAATAGGTAAAGCAAAACAAATTTTTGTTCCAAGTAGTAAAAAACAGGAGCGCTATCATAGCCCATTGAGAAGATGAGGACGACTCTCAATAACTTAAAACCAACCCCTCCCCCTCCATTATTTTCCTGTTTTCTTCCCCAATTTCTGAAATAGTTCCCTTTCATCAAGCAATAAAATTTTTAGACTTTTACAAAAAATCAAGGAAGCCCCTATCTTTTTTCGCTAAGATGCGCAAACAAAAAAGAAATAGTAAAAATTGATTTTTAACGAACAATTTTAAAGTGCGAACAATTTTGATGTCATTTTGGAGCTCAACGTACTCCTGTTCGTAGTGACACCACACAGAGGCTAGTATCAATAACAAAAAGCATTAGAGATGATAACTAAGAACAAAGTTTAAGAAACGGGCATCTAATATTGGGCTATCTGGGTTTATCTCGTTTCTATTTCTGAATTGTTTTTTGATAATGACTTGATCAATTTGAATTGCTTTGCTGAGCAACTGCAGTCTAAAAACACTTTTAGAAGAAAGAGAAGAGGGAAATTAGCCTAGAGAAACCCAAAAGAATTCACACAAAATGTTGAAGAAGCTGTGAACTTACAGCAACAAATTTTTATTCGGCGAAGCATAAAAATTAGGAGCTCTGTAATAGCCGGTTCAGAAGCTGCGGCGGCCATTAATAAACATAACCAACTAACGTCGGGCGAACTGCTCTCAAAAACGACCGTCGAGCTGTTGGCTCCATCAGCAGCTAGCCACGGATTAGTGAGGATAACTTTAGCTTAATTGAGGGGGAGTAAGGTGAGCGCAGCGGGGGGTTACCGATGGAATGATGAGGGGGGCAACAGTGGGGGGGGGGTTGTAGGGCTCCGAAACAGTTTCTGTTCGTCCAGTTTTTTTAGGACCAAAAATCAAATGGTTCAGACAAAAAATCGCAATCGCATGAAAAAGACCAACAACATTCATATAATTAATTGCTAAAAACTTTGTTTGAGAGCAATTAACCATGGAGGTGCAACAGTGGGAGGTGTTTTCGAGGTCAACCTCCAAGAACAGCCATTCACACCAGAAGTTTAAGTCTCCGAAACAGTTTCTGAGAATCGCACATCTGGAGACTATTGAGCTGAAAGGCTCTAAGAGCACTTAATGCTCGCGTGGCGCTCCTGTTTATCTCATTTTTGAGGACGAAAAGTCAAATGCTTCACACAAAAATCGCATGAAAAAGACCAACAAGACTAATATAATTAATTGCTACAAACTTCGCTTGAGCGTAATTAATCATAGAATTAGTCTTTATCAATAACTTAAAACCACCCCCATTCTTCTTCTGTTTTTCCAATTTTATGAACAGCTCACCTTTCTCAAGCAATAAATTCTGTAGATTTAAATAAAAACGAAAAGTAGCCCCTCTCTTTCGCTTCGATGCGCAAACAAAACTAAAAAGCTTACTAAAAAACCACTGAAATGCGTCTAAAACAAGCAAATTACAAACATAGCTCAAGATTGTATGTAAAAGTCTAATTCATGATTGTGAAGAACAAAAGGGCTCCCAAACTTGCAGTTACTTATCAAAATGATTTAGAAAACTTTACTCAAAAAAATTTTATTGAAAACTCAACAAAACTGCTTTGAGGAAACCACACGTGATCAAACCATTTTGCTCCCTGAGCACAATTTTTTTACATGTTTTTTGCACGCTTGCGATCTCTCTCTCTCTCTCTCATAGCTGCTATTTTGAATGTGAAAGTTCTTTGTAATTTACTTGTTATTCGTTAATAACTTTCCTGCCTTAATGTCAGATTTTGTTTGGTATGAGTTGATCCTGTGTAGTTGATAACTTCATCATTCCAAAGCACTTTTGAATAGGCGGCATTTACTCTCTTATGCATTGATTATATATTGATTATATCTGATGCGTTGAGGTGAGTGGGTTATGCATGTATGCGTAGTAAGTGTACGTGCATGTGTGTGTGAGAGAGAGACTTACGAGTTGAGAGTATTAGAGGTTGGATTAAGGTAGAAGATGATCTCAATCAGTTTGGCCACGAGGTAAGGATTGGATATGTAGTTGGGACTGCATGAGAATGTCACTAGAAAGTTCACCAGAGATCTCCCACTAACTGTATCTGTGCTCACAGTACTGGGCGAGTGACGCACCACAAAGTTCACAAAGTCAGCCACGTCTTCAATTATGAAAGAGGGGAACGCCGCAAACTGCTTGGACACTTGTTGTGCCAGTGGCAGAACCGGGGTCTGGACACTTCCAAAGATATCCTTTGTAGAAGATGGCTCAGATACCATCATCAGCAGCAGATCCATAACCTGAAACAAGTCTTGTACTGACTGTATACTGTATACTTACTACATTTCGTTATACTTACTTACTACCAACTCATTCCGTTTATTGAGAGCAATCTCTAACATAACCGACTAACGTCGGGCGAATTGCTCTCAAACGACCGGCGAGCGGTTGGCTTCGTCAGTACCTAGCCAATGTTTAGTGAGGATAGATTTAGCTTGATTGAAGGGGCCTGAGATTAGGGTAATAGACGATGGCATCACGCCATATAGCAGCCGCATCAACAAAAGAATTAAGGAGAGAGAGAGAGAGGAGAGAGAGAGAGAGAGAGAGAGAGAGAGAGAGAGAGAGAGAGAGAGAGAGAGAGAGAGAGAGAGAGAGAGAGAGAGAGAGAGAGAGAGAGAGAGAGAGAGAGAGAGAGAGAGCTTAAACGTGAGCGAGAAGGAGAAGGAAACAAACTCCAGCTAACACAGAGAGAGCGAGAGAGAGCTAGGAATTTTTTTCATGATGAGATTCGACTCTACAACTTCAAGTTTTCTAAACTTGTTAGTAACTAAATCATATAGAAAAAAAACTTAAAGTGCAAAATTCCAAAGAAAAGTTTCCACATTTCGCAGTAAAGAACATGTTCAATAACATTTTTTGTCTCCGGATTTTTTTCACGTAATCCATCTGCAAGACTGTAAAAGCTTCGTTGGCCAGTAATGATCGTTAAACTCAGAAAGGAAAAAATATTCAAAAAATTTTAGAACAATTGCAAATTTTAACAAAATCTTGCAAAAACTCAGAACACCATTCCATTGTCTCAAGATACCATCTAGTATGCCTATTTCCAGCCTTAAACAGTTTCACTGGCTCATAAGGATCCATACACTTGGAACATGATACTAAATTGAGGAAAAACCTCACAAAAATGACAATTTCAAAAAAAAGATTGCCGAAAATTTTTCAAAAAAATGCTAAAACTCGTTAAATGTTAAAATGTTTAAAAACACTCCATCACATCTAGAAACTATAAAATAACTCGTTATCAAACTCTGGAGGAGGTTGAAAACCATTCCCTTACCACTAAAAACTATGCAGCCACAAATTATCAAAACCTTAAGCAGGTTTTCTGAACCATGAGGCTGAAAAATCTTGAATAATGACTATAAATGTTTAAAAAAATTAGAAAATGCTACTTTTTTCAAAAAAAAAAGATAAAATTCGTGATGTTAAAATCTTGAAAAAAAATTGCATTACGTCTAGAAACTATACAGTAACCTATCATCAAAACCTAGAGGAGGCTCCTTGGCTCTTGAGAATGGATAAACCTAAAAACCGACAAAAATTTTCAAAAACCTTGAAAAATTTTGAAAGTTTTTTCAAAAAATTGCAAAAATTCGCAAAGTTAAAAGGTTGAAACCATTCTATTACCACTAGAAACTGTGCTTTAACCTATTATTAAACCATAGAGTGGGTACTTTGACATCTAGGGTTGATGTAACTCAAAAATTGGACAAAAGTTTTACAAAAATGTGAAAAATTTTCAAAAAGCTTGAAAAAAATTGTGAAAATTTGTATAAATTTGCGTGTTTTTAGCAACCGGTTGTTCTTCAGTAACTGGCCATGGGGGAGGTGCTGATGGGAGTGGCAACAGTCGGGTAGTGCGGCAACAGCGCGGTGGGGGTTGGGGGGAGTCAACAGTTGGGGGGGGGGGGGGGGGTCTTCAACCTCTAAGAACCGCTCTTCACACCATAATTATAAGTCTCCAAAACAGTTTGAGCTGAAACAGAGCTGAAAAGCTCTAAGAGCACTTAATGCCCGCTGGGCGCTACCTGTTTATCCCGTTTTTGAGGACGAAAAGTCAAAAGCGTCAGACGAAAAATCGGTCAAGCGAAAAATCGCATAAAAAAAAGACCGACAGGACTATTATAATTGCTACAAACTTCGTTTGAGAGCAATTAAACATGTACTGTATACAGGATACTGTGTCTACATTTCGGTTTACGATTAATATCCAAATATGTCAAATAGGAATAAATATCCTCAAAAGATTTTGCTTCTTAGGTTGCAGCTTATTTCAATTATTTAAGGTCCTTACGCACGCTAGGGGCTCTATAAGCTTCAGATTTGGTATTAATGATTTGGAATAGAGTAATGAAACTACTTTTGTGACAAAAGCTGATGTGGCCAACAGCTTCTTCAATTCACGCTTCAAGACCAGAGAAATCTTTGAGCAGAGAGAGAGAGATAGTAAATCCCTGCGAGGAGGCATGTCATCTCTGCCTCTACAAGTTCAACTACAAATGGGGCCATGAATTCTGCTTCTTTCCTAACAGAGCTCAGGACAAAAAAACTACAGCAAGACTCAAAAAGCGACACAACAAGTATCATCCAGTCGACACTTTTGGCTTCGGTCATTTTCGGTGACCTCTCGGAGTTACTTCAGAAGACGTTAAAAGGAATTGCTCTACTGAATATTACACAAGAAACCTTTACAGTCAGAAGGCCTTTTGACTGCGTTCAGCCGGTTAGCTCAAACTGTCTCTATGACTGCTATGCATCAGCTACAATTCTGTAAGAACTACAGCTCTTAAGTTTAAATGCACTCTTGAAGACAATTAAACCAGCAAATACAAAAATACAGCAAAGCAGCAACTTAGAATCTGATAGTAAACAATCGTATTAAAGAACAAATTCTGAAAAGAACGTCGATGAAAACGGGGAGTTAGTTTCATATGGAAATGAAGAATTCAATTCAATTGTGGACTCTGGAACTTAGGTTAGTTATTTAAGCGAAAGCATCGCCAGAGATATGTAACAACAAAAAAACACCGCATGGTGGAGCAGACGCACAAGTATTGAGAACCTAGGGATCATTTCTTCCAGTGGTTGCAGTGAAAGATGCTTACAATCTCATTGGAGGACCTCAACAGTTCAACTCAAGGCAAGCATATTTTCATTAGCGTTCCTATGAAAGATACAATCGCCGCTAAATCGCGTCACGATTAACTAAACTCATAAAAGTGTGGTATGCGTGTTCCAGAACGCAAAGGAAAACATACCCGACAGATTGCCGGAAAAAAGCTGCCGTTGATTCAAACAAGCATGATTGGGATTGAAAGAATAGAAGATATTGAAAACAAAAGATTTTTGTACAAAAACATTTTTCAAGTCCGATTTATTTTGATGGCATTTCGTAGTTGAACATAACGTACTTCTGTTTCTTAGAGAGGGGCTACAGGGGCTACTATCAATACCAATAAGCATTAGAGATGGTAACTAAGACTTATAGGAACGACGTTCAAATAGCGGGCATCTAAAATTGGGCTTTATGGGTTTATCCCGTTTCTACTTCTGACTTCAATTTTTTATACTGACACTGTTCATTTTGAATTGCTTTGCTGAGCAACTGATGTTCAAAATTACTTTTAGCAGAATGAGAGAAGAGAGAAAATAGCCTAGAGAAGTCAAAAAGATTTCACGCAAAATGTTGAAAAAGCGACAAAATGAGGTAAAGCGAAACATTTTTTTGTTCGACGAAGTAAAAAAAAACATAGCAGGACAAGTCCTGACATCAATCCAAGGAATTGAATAAAAAACAGACCTAATGTACCTGACCAGCAGATCAATTGAACAATCCCAGCCAAAAAGACGAAATCCCGAAAGTTGAGAAATTAAAAGAATCAAACTAAACAAAAAAAAACAATTATTCCGAAAACTATTAAAGCTTTTAACCTGAAGGCTATATATGACACAATGCAATATGCCAATTAAATCACGCAAAAGTCTTGAAGGAGAATATTCTGACAATAAAGGTAGATAAACTCGAAAAATATGATAAATGCTTCAAAAAGAAATGTGACAAATGCTTCAAATGAGAAGTAAAAATTCTGTTTTATATCCCGTCTGCAACATTTAAAAAATTTGGCTTCGACAGTAGCTAGGCACAGTTTAGTGAGGCTAGCTTTAGCTTAATTGAAGGTGCGTAAATGAGCGCAGCTGGGGGTGCATCAGGTGCTGATGGGGTGGCAACAGTGGGGGGGGGGGGGGTTAATCTCTAAGAACCGCCCTTCGCACCATAAATATAAGTTTCCAAAACAGACTCTGTGAATCGCCTACTTGAAGACTAGTAAGCTGAAAGGCTCTAAGAGCACTTAGCGCACCTTACGGCCTGCATGATGTCCACGGATGGGGATTGCGGGGGGAGCACAGCACTTCACAACATAAATCTAAGTCTCCAAAACAGATTCTGTAAATCGCATATCTGAAGACTAGTTAACTGAAAGTCTCTAAGAGCACTTAGTGCTCGCTGCTCGCCACCTGTCTATGCCGTTTTTTGAGGACGAAAAGTCAAAAGGGTCAGACAAAAAATCGGTCAAGCGAAAAATCGCATTAGAGAAAGATCAACAGGACTAACATAATTGCTACAAACTTCGTTTGAGAGCAATTAAAAACATACCCGACTAACATCGGGCCAACTGCTCTCAAACGAATGTCGAGCTATTGGCTTCGTCAGTGGTTAGCCAAGGTTTAGTGAGGTTAAGTTCAGCTTAACTAAAGGGGCTTAAGGTGAGCGCATCGGGGGGAGCATCGCAGGAGTGCAAAACTAGATTGGGGGACTGATGTGGTGGCGGTGGGTGCGAGTTGTGGGATCAATTTCTAAGAACCGCCCTCTACACCATAAGTATAAGTCTCCAAAACAGATTCTGTGAATCGCATACTTGAAGACTAGTGAGCTGAAAGGCTCTAAGAGCACTTAGCGCATTAGTGCCCGCTGGGCGCTAACTGTTTATCCCGTTTTTGAGGACGAGAAAAACATTCAGCGATAAAACTAATAAAGCTTGTTAATATTCATCCCGCAGAAGCATTTTATTCGGGAGCTTCACTGCAGATAAGAGTTCCTTTGACCATAAACTAATTCAAATTAAACTTAAGTTGTAAAGTGCAAGAGTCATTTTATTGAGTGAGGTAAGTCACGTATGATCAAAATCTAATCACGCAAGTGATCTTAAAATCTTTGCTAGAGAGAAAAAGAGAAATGACGTCACGCGCGCAAATGCCGTTAGTGAGAGGAAGAAGTCATTAAGAAAATTTGACTTCAGCTTTGCTGTGCGAACAAATGTAAAATGAAAAAGAGCGTCAGACGCAGTAAAAAACATAGCAGGACAAGTCCTCACATACAATTCAAAGAATTTTCATTAAATAAACAACATACTAGACCTGGAACGGACTAAATTAGGAATAAGTGAATTGGGAAAATCATTATTAAAAAAACAGATCAAAAAAACTAAAAAAAAAAACAAAATCAATGTCAAAACGCCGTATCCGAAAAAAGAAAACCACTAGCGAGAAATGGAAATTTGGTTCAAAAAAAACTTGGCCTAGAATGAACTATTAATGGATAGGGAGAACGCTTTCGAAAAAAAAAATCCGATCCAAAAAATCGTAAAAACAGTAAAAATCAGAGTGAAATTGCCGCATGTGAACAAAAAACCACTAGCGAGAAAGCGAATTTTTGTTCAAACACCGTTTTCTCACTCTACTTTAAATTTAGAGCAAAAAATTTCAAGCCGCAAAACCACTCGCTTCTTCGCTCCACTTCCTGTTTCGGCGTGACCAAAATCACTACTCCAATTTGACTTCAAAAATCATGAAAATGTGTGAACAGATCATAAAAAAAACATAGCCCGAAGAATTCCGGAAACGACTCGAAGGAGAAAATTGCCCATACTTATGACTAAACAACTAGAACAACTATTATGAATACTGAACCTCCACAAATGCCATAAAAAAATTTAGGAAGAATAGAAACGGCATTCAAAAACAAATTGAAAAAAAAACTTAATGAGTTTTTTTAATAGTACAAGGAAACATGAAGCCGAGTAAAGATCATTTGCAATTAGAGCAATGAAATTCTCGCGAAACAATGAGGAAGTCATTAGAGGCTAAGAAACTTGTCTTAAGATTTGAAAAAAGAAAAAAATGCAAAAAAATTAAGAAAAATTGTTTAAAATTTCTCAATTTTTCTGTCAATTTTCCTAGGAAAAAATTAATTTATGCCGAAAAAAATTTAATCAATTGGTACCTGAACATTCCTTAAGTAACAAGCTTCTATTCAAATCCCACTTAAACATTAAAACAAAAAAACATGCCAAAAATCATTAAATTTCGTCTGAAAATCAGCAAAACTGCTCAAAAACCACCAAATTAGCATTAAACTCAAATTAACTACTTGAAACCTTCAATTCCTATCAAAACAAGCCTAAAACTAATACAATATCATAACCAAACCTCATAACCATCAAAATTTGCAGCAAAAACTGCTTTCAAATGCCGCACGTGAAGAAAAAAAATTTCGCTCGCTGAGTGAAAATTTTTTCACAAATCAATTTTTCGCTCTCTCAAAAACAGCGGTATAAACAAAAATCATTCTCTTTTCTCTCCGCTCTTCACTTTTGTTCAGCACCAAAATCACTCCAAATTTTTCACGTGTTTCATTTCCCGCTTCAAAATCCACTCCAATAAAATTGATTAAAAAAAGGACTTCTACCATACTCCTCTTCGAGTCGTAAAAAAGACTTCTCCAATACTCCTCTTCGAGTCGTAAAAAGACAGCACCCCAATGCAATTCAAATTCTTCGAATTGTAAAAAAAATAGGATCGCTATAATAGCCGGCTGAGAAGATGAGGGCGGCTATTAACAATCGTTCATCGGACCATATTACAACAACCGAGAATGAGATGCAAACCCAGCATCTTCTTCCTATCCATCGCACAACACAGCCCTACCGTACATGGTAAGCCAGAAGAGCAATTCAGTACTAAAAAGCCAACTACCCTAGAAACAGTCAACGATTACGGAAAATAGGCCAAAGATGTGCCGCATAATATAAACAGATACAGATAAAAGTTAAGAAGTTATCGACGCTGTTCAAAAAACTATGTAGAAAACAATCAGAGATAAATTAATCAGCCTTATTAAAAATCATTCTGCAGACGCCTTTTTGTTACGGACCTTTATTACACCTATGAGCTCTGTTAGACTTAAACTAAGCCAACATAAACTTGAGTTCTAAAGTGCAAAGAAATTTTTTCGAGGGAGGTAAGTCACGTATGATCCATATCTAGCACTCAAATGACCAAATGTTTACTAGAGACGGTGAGAATTGATGTCATGAGCGCAAACGCCGTGAGTGCCAGGAAGAAACCATTGAGAAAATTTTACTTTTTCAGCAATGCTGTATGAGGAAATTTAAAACAAAAAAACGACAGTCAGACGAATAAAACATCAGCAGGACAAAACATGACCTACAATCCAAAGAATTCTCATTCACTAAGCAAAAAAGCTAGACCTATAATGAACAAAAAATGTATAGGAAAAACCACTTAGAGGAAAATCTGATCAAAAACTGAAAATAGCATCAATCAAAGTCAAATTGTCCCAAGTGAACAAAAACCACAATCGAAAAAGCCAATTATTGTTCAAACACCAATTTCGTACGATATTGTTCCGGCCCCTCTAAAGGGGGAAGGAATTATATACTCGAATGGTTTTTTTGTTCAGACAATTTTCGCCGATCGACATATTAATCGTAGAGAGTTGAGACTGGTAGCATTAGAAAGCTCGTCCAGCGTAGAATATGGAATTAAAGGATTTTTTTAATTCTCGTGTTTTACAGGGAGTTATCGAGGTTTAAATTTCTGACAAAAATAGAGTGAATTCCGTTGTTTTTATTCACATTTTTGGCCCAAATTTTTGACAATTTTGCAAAAACTTATAAACTTGTTAAAATTTTCAAGAATAGTGTTGTTGATTTTGTTTTCAGAGACAAAAACGTATTGTTCATTATTTTGATTTTTTTTGTCAAAAGTTTGGGCTAAATATTTCAAAATTCAGCCTTTTTCATCAAAAACAGCTTATAATAAGCTTCTTTAGTCCACTTTGATTAAATTTGCCAGAAGTACACACCCCAAAACAACACCAATAAAATCTTTGTAGACTCAAAGTGGGCTATTTCTATTTCAACTTCTGTTGAGAGTGCTCTGTAATTAGAACGTTGCCGTTTTTTGCTAACTTTACTCGTTGATTATCAAAAAAACGCAGAATTTATTTTTGTGTTTTTAACTAGCAAATTATCTACATCTATGACATTCATTAAAATAAAGTATTCCTAATGGACAATTAGCATTAGCAGGGCTAGTTTTGGACCAATCTTGGACTGTTACAATCCAAAAAGAATTCGGATTGTAATCAGTCCTTTTTTTTAAAATTGATTTTTTTAATATTAATTAAAGAACAGAACATATGAAATCAAAGCTCAAGAGTGATAGGTCCGATTGGCTTCCTCAACAGCTCCAAGCTAATGAATTTAGTTTTTTACTTGAAAGCTTTTGGTTATTTTGACTTTTAAAAATATTTGATTTCCAAATAAATAATGGCTTAATGAACTTTTCCTCAATTTTTTCTTAATTTGGTCAATTTGTAGCTTAGGGTCAGCAAAGAAAGAATGCTCCTCCTTTCTACTGATTTAAAATTTAATCATTATATTGGTCTTAAGCCTTAAGTTATCGTTTTCTGGCTTTGATACTAGAATTCAGACTTTTTTATTTTTAGACATTTGCCAGTTTTTCACGTTTTCTAGTTTTGACACATTATCACATTTTTGAAAGTTCTCATATCACATTATTGGCGTTCAAAATAAGGCACAATTGAACATATTAAAATCCTAAAAGATATAGATTATAGTTTTAACGGCTTCGACACTTCTTTCTTGAAGAGTTTAATTGAATTTTTTAATTTTGTCTTTAACTGTTGTTTTTACTTTGTCTTTTTAGTCGTATGAAATTTCCTGTATAATGACAGGTTTCAATGCCTTTTCAAGGAAGAAGACATGAGCCGATATTCTGATATTAATATATATCTCATGGCTTTCATGACTTTAAAAAAAATTATTTTCCAAAAAAAACTTAAACTTCGCAATTTTGTTCTTTTTATTGTGGTTTTGTTACATAGTCTTGATAATTACAGGACCAATATTGGACTGTTACAATCCAAAAAGAATTCGGATTGTAATCAGTCCTTTTTTTTAAAATTGATTTTTTTAATATTAATTAAAGAACAGAACATATGAAATCAAAGCTCAAGAGTGATAGGTCCGATTGGCTTCCTCAACAGCTCCAAGCTAATGAATTTAGTTTTTTACTTGAAAGCTTTTGGTTATTTTGACTTTTAAAAATATTTGATTTCCAAATAAATAATGGCTTAATGAACTTTTCCTCAATTTTTTCTTAATTTGGTCAATTTGTAGCTTAGGGTCAGCAAAGAAAGAATGCTCCTCCTTTCTACTGATTTAAAATTTAATCATTATATTGGTCTTAAGCCTTAAGTTATCGTTTTCTGGCTTTGATACTAGAATTCAGACTTTTTTATTTTTAGACATTTGCCAGTTTTTCACGTTTTCTAGTTTTGACACATTATCACATTTTTGAAAGTTCTCATATCACATTATTGGCGTTCAAAATAAGGCACAATTGAACATATTAAAATCCTAAAAGATATAGATTATAGTTTTAACGGCTTCGACACTTCTTTCTTGAAGAGTTTAATTGAATTTTTTAATTTTGTCTTTAACTGTTGTTTTTACTTTGTCTTTTTAGTCGTATGAAATTTCCTGTATAATGACAGGTTTCAATGCCTTTTCAAGGAAGAAGACATGAGCCGATATTCTGATATTAATATATATATCTCATGGCTTTCATGACTTTAAAAATTATTTTCCAAAAAAACTTAAACTTCGCAATTTTGTTCTTTTTATTGTGGTTTTGTTACATAGTCTTGATAATTACAGGTCAAATATGACATTGTTTGTTGTCAAAGGAAGCTGTCAAAAGGGATTGGTGTCACAAAATCCAATATTTTGAAAGAATTCGTTATGACCTTGCTGGCTTTGACACCAGTTTTTCACAAAGTAAATTAATTTGATTTTTGCCATAATTGAGGGTCTTTTTGTAGACGCAAAACATATTCTGGATAATTGAAGGTCTCAAGTGATGCCCTTGCACGAATAAACGAACCTATTTAATTATTTCATTATGTATTAAATGGCTTGCATGACTTTGGAAGTAATTTTGTTTAGAAAAAAATCAAAAGTATTACTTAATTTTGCCCTTTTTCCTTTTTTGTCTACTTGTCACCTAGTCTCATTAATGAAAGGCCACATACTACATTATCGGTGCCTGAAGAAGGCGCAATCGAACAAAATTTGAGGTCCAAAATATGGCTTTACCGCTTCATCAGCGTTTTCCGGCAAGTTTTAATTAATTTTTATTTGTGGTCTTTTTGTTGTTCTTTTGAGCCGCATTAAAAATGAATAAGAACAGGTCTTAAGGCCCTTCTATAGAAGCATTGGTAATCGTAAACCTGTGGGATATTTTACTTGATTTTTAATGGTTTTCATTACTTTGAAGTTAATTGTTTTATAAAAAATAAGCGAATTTTTTAACTTTACTGTTTTGTTCTTTTTCTCTAACTGTTACCAAACGTTTTTATGGACTGGTCCCATATCGTTTCTGGTAATTTTGTTTAGTTTCAGCTTTATCTGACGGTATATTGACTTTGTTATTAAGTTTTGTTAAACGGATAAAGTATTTGATGTAATTAATGTTTGTTGTTGTTTGATTTTGCTGTTCGTCTTCACTCGCTTTCTTATTATTGGCATATCTCATCAATCTAGTGCATCATTTTTTTTTACTTCGCTGAGTTATTTGCTTTTCGTTCATACTTTTTTTTTGAAAAAAAAACTTGGATTATTTTGGGATTCCCAAAAATAATTTTTGGGTTTTTCTATCTGTTCTTCATTTGGTAGACAATTATGCCAAAATTGTGACGAGCTGGGTCGGAACCTTATGTCGATCGCACATTACCGAGCCTCCTTGTTCTACTTTAAAATCAGATTGCGAAGAAAACTCACGCAGCAAAACCACTCGGTTTATCGCTCAACGTCCCGTTTCGGCGAAACCAAAGTCAATTCTCCAATTTGATTTTTTTAAAATAGAAGAACAGATTGCAGAATAAAGATAGCAGGACAAGTACTGAGCTAAATTCAAAAAAAATTCTGGCTAAAAAACTAGACCAAGAAAGGACAAAGAATGAATGGAAAAAAAGTCACAAATTGAAAAACAGTAAAAATCAATGCGGACAAAAACTACAAGAAGAGTGTGTGACGACTGTCTAGGAAGAGTGTGTGTGTGAGTGAGTGAGAGAGAGAGAGAGATGTACCTTTGAGTAAAAGTGGAATATCATGCTGAGCAGGTTCTCCTCCATTAGAACAGCCCCAAGAGTGACAACATTCCTGTAGTAGCTCTCCAGCTGTGCTCTCAGGTCCCTCATCCTCCCCTCCACAAAAGAGTTGGACATCCTCTGCTGCTGCTTCTCCGCATCCGCCAACACCGCCTTCAGCTGTTTGTATGTCCGAATCACCTGAAAATATTCATTCCTTGTATTCATATCATTTTATCTATTAATATCTGCCCAAGTTGAATTAGATTTCTCATTAAAAATAACTTAATTTGCAGCACTCTGTCGCATTGGCTCCCTTAGGACTACTCAGGGAACCATTTTTGTTTATTTGAATTAATAAAGGATACAGGTGGTTCAGATAAACAAATCAGTTCTCAGTTTTTAAGAGTTTTTGTGTTCAATTTCGACTGCCTGTCTTTGATAGTTTTTGATTTGTCACTTCCTTCTCTTAACCATTGAAGGTCTGTTTCGGGCGGATATCCACAAAAGTGCACAGATAATCTCAAATGAATTCGGCATCAATGATGTATAGATGACTTAGCCGGCCCCATTTGCAGGATTACAAAAAAAGTCAAGTAAGTCCATAAATTTAGAGACGTTGCTTTGTTGAAATGCCAACTTGGTAACCCATTAACGAATACACAATAAATGCGATACGTAAACGATCGAGTAATTAGCTGGCGGTAAGCAAAAACATAACCTAGACAGGACAGATTTACAAATTTCAATGAACATTTTCGCGAGGCAAATATAGCTATCCGAAAGTTCCGAGGGAGTAAAGGGTTGCTACAGTGTAGCAACTGTGCCAAAATGTTCATGAAAAAATTTCTTTTTCTAGATACAAGGTGTAACAAGAGAACAAAACCTTGCATGGGTGTTCGAAACCTATGACCGGTACCTTAGCAAAACCTAATAATAACTTTCACCTTACCGAAAAAAGGTCAACTGAGGCGTCTGCTAACCAAAATAACTACCAAACCTAAACTTACAACTTACACCTCTTACGAAAGAATCCTACACCTTACACGTATTCTATCTAGCCTATGACTTGCCATATCCCAAAAACATCCTGAAGATCTAGAATTTGACAAACGGAAACAATTCTGTCATTCAACTGACTTTGTAAGCAAAGAAGAAATGGATAACTTTTGTGGCCGCTTGAATCGTCTGTTTGAAAAAGCAATGATTTTTCTCCATTTTACTACGGCGGCTATGAGAAAGCAAATTTGTAATGAACTTTTCTGAAGCGTTTGTTTCAAAGATAAAAAAAATAGCAAACGAGAACACTGCTTAAAATAACAACAGGGCAAACCTTTTCGCCATATGCTGTTTTGAGTTTAACGGATCTGACAATTTTAGCCAAACCAGGGTATATATACTTCTATTATTTCGGCTAGTGGCCAAAATCCTCGAGGCTTAAAGTCCTTTTAAATCCAAATAAGATCGTGTACTTTTGAATTTGGACAATTTTCAGTCTATTTAGAACGCTTTTGCTGGTTTGTGAGACGGACAATTCTCAGTCTATTTAGAACGCTTTTGCTGGTTTGTGAGACATTCTCTAAGGAATCTCTTCCAAAAATGGTTGGCCAAGTGTTCTGAAGTTCTCCAAGATTTTAATATTTCTCGGGAACATCAGGTCGAAAATTGATGAGGATCGACTCAACAGGAATTGGCTTGGTGTCAGGGGAGTGGCTCATTAGTGTCACTCGGAGTGTTTATGAGAGGACGAGAGTTCATATTAGAATCGAATTGTCAAGTAAAAGTAGATAATGTTTGTTAATATTCTTGATCAAATTACTTACGGAGACAATTTGAACTGAATTAGCCTTTCCTAACTACCACACAAATATGGTTCACGAGAAGGATTGAACTTCCATTCAATTTCAATACGTACGATATGGATTTTTGAGGCAAATTATTTTGATGCTCTTAGCAGCTCGACAACACTCTTCAGTTGCCACCAAGAGCTGCAAAAGATTCCCGTTGTCGGAAAAAATTTTTCTTCGCATACCACGGCGACTAATGAATCTGCGGATGTAAATCATTGTAGAATCCGTAGACACGTTTTCTGTTATCTCCAAAAGGACAGCTCTAAAGCAAGTGAATAGAAGTGGATAGCGTGTAGCGTTTCGGCCGCACTGAGATACGGGGAAAGGACCTGTCGTCGCAAAGACAAATTAATGTTCACTTGGTAACCGCTCGCTCGGTAGATCTGCCAGTTGTGGTTGTTAGATTTTTTGTATCACTCATTGACAAGAACTGCATTGGCGGAAAGTCTGCCTTAAAACAGCTTGGCATTTGAAACTCCAATAGTATTGCAGGAGCAGGCAGCGGGTTTTTTCATTTCCTGAGTGAGAGTAAATAATGCGAAGGCTTTTGATGAGCAGCTTTACAATTGGGATAAGACTATCTAGAAGAATTGGATGTCGGACCATTGCCTTGGACAAGCAACCTCTTGCGCGGAGCTGATCTTTGCTGTCAACATATGGACAAACGTCTTTCAAACAAATTGGTTAAATTTCTTTTCCCTTGCGCACAGGGGACAATTCGTCTGCAAAGTTTTCAATTTGCGATTACTGGATAAGACAATTATACGCAGAAGTGCAATGAATGGGAGATAGAGAGCTATTTGTTTGCTTCGTTTCTTGCAATGGTTACGGAAAAGAAGCAGTAAGCAGTAGCTCTTATCAGCCGATTCCAGCTGCTAAAGCGTGTAATAAATATCACACACCTTTCAGTTGAGTTTATGGGCTTCCATTGGCTGTACTACGAGCAAAGCTGGAAGAGATTTAAAGACATCTTGTCACGGCCATTCTATCTAATTGGAGCGGAGAAATGATGGTACGCTTAACCAACGAGAAGTTGCCTTCATCTGTCAAACTTCATAGCCTTTTGTGCCGCCATCAGCAAAATTTTTAGATGAAGTTTTGAGGTGCCAATTGAGATCACGAGAGATCGAGAATCTTTCCCAGTTTTGGCAACTGTAAATTCAATGACGCATTTCAAGAGTTCTCGACCAATGGAATCCTGTTGTACTATCAGACCAGAAAAGGTACTTTCTGATTTCAAATTATTGCGCTTCGTTGATAAACTGAGCTAAGTGTGCACCATATACTGCAGCTTGCAGCTCCTGGTTTTGAAAGGTCATCCATCCTCTTGATCGAAGCTGCTCCAGCTTTACCCATCAAAAACAACAGTTTTGTCAACATACTTCAGATAAGACACTGCTGATAGTGTGTACTCCGAAGCGTCTAACGTGTGAGGAACTGTTGACTGGATTATTGTTGTGCTAATAATTTGAGCACATGGGATACTGACATTCTGGTAAGAAAGAAGTGAACAAGGTCTGAGAAATGCTGAATATCAGGAGGCTCGCTCTATTTCGCACCTATTCCAGGCCGTTTGCAATATTTTTCTCACACTGATTGTTAGAGGAGTTATAACATCAGGGGGAAGTGACGAACCTAAAAAGTTTCCGCTGTGTTGAGAAATTGCCAATCGTTCCTTTTTTGAAAAACTTTTGCTCAATAATAAAATTGTCAGTATATTGTTGAGTTGATGACAGATCTGGCCTCAAAAGATCTTAGTTTGAAGCGTGTTTCAGAAACTTGTTGGAATTGGAGTTCCATTTTGTGAGGTTGAAACCAAAGAGAGAAAGACACTTTGGTGCTG
>NC_134479.1:2086419-2108919 GCF_964194025.1 Convolutriloba macropyga
GTTTTTTTCCAATGCGTTGTTGTGCGGTTGATGCTACATATTCGTTCTTGTAACAGTGCAGCACCGTAGGATCCTAAGATACCTTGATACATCTCTTGCTATTAGTCACGTGAAACAAAATTGGTTTTAATGTTTATCGCTCATTTTTGTAACTTTTTCATTTGCATCTTTTAGTTTACACACGTTTTAATTTTTTCATTTTTGAAATTTAAAAAAAAATGAACCGCTTTCAACGGTTTTCAGATATTGGAAACAAGAAACAAATTCTTTAGTTTTTTATCCTTTCGTCTTTAGTGCGTCATCAGAAGTTTTTGTGACAAATTTTTGTCTCTAAAAAACAAGAGGGGATAATCTTTTCAGCAGTTTTCTATTGTTATGTACTAATTATCTTCACGTTACATTGGTGTTCTTTTGGACTGCAATTTTTTTACTACAATTTTCATTTGGCTAAAACTTTACTCTGAAAATATTGTTTCGTCTATAAATTTGAAACGTTTACTTTTTTGGAAACGTAAATATCTGAAATGAATGATGATGAAGGTAGCTATGCAAAAACATTTACTAAAAAGTATAACACTAATTTGCACGTTTTTCAAACTAAGTGGTTTAGAATTAAGTTTTTGATGACAAAACATTAATACTTCAGGTTTTTTTGCGAGAGGACATAGTGCTTTTATTTTACTGGCTGTTCGTTATCAATTATTTTCAATTAAAAATGCTCATTCATTTGTGACCTGTTGATGATTTTATGCCACATTTTTCTGACAAATTTGACCTTTGGCAAAAACAAACGGGATACATAAATGTGAAACCTGTGGGCATTATGTTGGGATTCCTTTTTTTCAAAAGTCTCTGAGAAATTGCTGATCTCAACTGCTAAGAAGGCAATTCAGTGCCATTTTGAATAAATGAACGACTACTTTGTTGTTTATATTTCATAATCGCATTTACATCTTTCTTGCTTTTACTATCCTTATTGTCTTTAGCATTCAGCGTTACATGCCTGCTAGCTGTTAGCACGCCCCCCTAGTTGCTTGAGAGAAAACTCTCCGACTTCAATTATCTATTATATTGAATTGTCTTAAGTTGACTGAAATTGATATGATCTGATTTCATCTTCAAATATCACACCCTTTTTCTTCCAAAAGCTAGAATAACTTAATCTAAAGCCCAAAGTCATTAATTGACCAAATATATTAAAATGGAAATTGATTTGCGAATAGGGGAACTGGAACCTGTTTGGGTTAATCTTGTTGCTAGAGATTTGATAAGATGAGAGCACTTTTGTGTTCGTGTCGGGGGCGCCTAGCCACGAAAGATGGGTTAGCAAGAACCGACAGATTCGACTCAAATCTCAAAGCACTCGATTCCTATCCAGGCAGTTAATGTTAAACTGAGTTGCAATATTCGCACTACATCACGCGCATATAAAAACACATAGAGACGTCGATCTATAAACTAGTCTGCGATATTTCATAAATCTGCACTTTTCTATGTATATTCAAGTTCGAATGCATCTGTTGTAAAAACTGAATTTCATCTGACATTCTGCTGTTTATTTTATGTTAACAAAAATCAAATTTTAACAAAAACTTTATCAAATTGCCTTCTTCATCTCGGCAAATCAAAATGCGCTACCTCGGACAAAATTGAAAAAACGTACAAAGTGACGTCTGAAGAACGTTATCGAAAAAATTTCAGATAACTATAGAAACATACGCATAAAATTTACCAATGAAGAAGATTTCAAACTCTAATTTTGTTCGATTTTTTTTTTGAAAAGCAGTCTTTCATAATTTTGAAATAGTAGAATAACACAAAGCAGAAAGTCAATTGTTGCCGTCTTAAGTTTTGAGTCCAAAATATAGCATTATCTTATGAACATAATAATATAAACGTATTCTGTGGTTTTAATCTACGCCTTTACGTTGTTCGTTTATAAACAGTTGAAATAAAATTTTCTGAGGCATAGTTTTACACAATTTCATGGACTTCATTTTTCGATTTCTACAGTTTAGTCATTATGTAATGGATTGAAGGGAGCTGCTCTCATTTGAATTACGAGTAATGACTAAACTGTAGAAATCGAAAAATGAAGTCCATGATATTGTGTAAAACTATGCCTCGATATTTTATTTATTTTTTTTTCCATTTATTTCAACTGTTCATATACGAACACCGTAAAAGCGTAGATTAAAACCACAGAATACGTTTATATTATTATGTTCATAAGAAAATGCTATATTTTGGACTCAAAACTTAAGACGGCAACAATTGACTTTCTGCTTTGTGTTATTCTACTATTTCAAAATTATGAAAGACTGCTTTTCAAAAAAAATCGAACAAAATTAGAGTTTGAAATCTTCTTCATTGGTAAATTTTGTGCGTATGTTTCTATAGTTATCTGAAATTTTTTCGATAACGTTCTTCAGACGTCACTTTTTACGTTTTTCAATTTTGTCCGAGGTAGCGCATTTTGATTTGACGAGATGAAGAAGGCAATTTGATATAGCTTTTCTTAAAATTTTACTATTGTTAACATAAACTAAACAGCAGAATGTCAGATGAATTTCAGTATTTACAACAGATGCATTCGAAGTTGAATATACATAGTAAAGCACAGATTTATGAAATATTGCAGCCTAGTTTATATATTGAAGCACATTAAACAACATTCTTTGTTGATTATTAATAAGCGCATAATTGGTCAACCAATTTTAACGACAGCCATAGTCGAATTACTTTTCTTTTTAGTAAATTTTGCATGATTTTTCCATGAAAGATTTTTGCGTACACGTGCATTTCCTGTAAAGTCTTTAGAGTGACGAAACTTTTAGGCGCGTTGGACTAGGTAGTGAACATTTTTTATGAGATATGGTTTCAAAAACCAGACAATTTTCTTTTTCCAGATGACAGGCCGGAGGAGGAGCCGGAACCAGAGGTAACTCCTGAGAAACACACGGCTGTGCTGGATGTGCGCCTGCATGCCCACCCGGATACAACTGTGACCTGGTACAAGGACGGGAAACCAGTGGAGGAGACTGGAGACTCTAGAATCCACAGCACGTACTCTGTCTTCGATCGACACCTCGTATACACCCTACTCATTGATGACGTCACAATCACAGATGCCGGACAGTACCTGGTCAGGGCTATTGGTCCAGCGGGTGAAGTTGCAGAACATGTTTCGGAGCTGTCTGTGGCACCCATGGACATTGAGCCAGTGGTTCCCAGGTTTATTGGGGAACAGGAGACAAGAGTCGAGGCGAGACCCGGAGACATTGCACAGTTTGATGCACAGATTGAGGCCACGGCAGACACTAACGTGACTTGGTTCAAAGACGGGATTATAGTTGAGGAGGACTTCAGGAAGACAATGACAGTTGCCAACTTTGACACAGTGAAGGTTGCCTGTCTTTCGATTGCGGACGTTTGTGTCGAGGATTCTGGCAAGTACTGTCTGAGGGCTGAGAACGAACTGGGATTTGCTCTTTTCACAGCTGAGCTGAGTGTGGTCGAGGGCAGAGACCAGGAAGACAGCTTCAACTTCTATTTGGCACCCCAGATGCAACAACTGGACAGCGACTGGGATTGTTCCAAGGAGTTCGTGGACGATCGAGGGATGCAGTCGGCTGTTGTGGAAAGCAGAGGAGCCAGAAGTGCTGCAGTTGTGCAGAAGTACATCTCAGATGTCCAAGGTAGATCCAGGAATCTAGAGCAGGACTGGAACAACCTGGAAGTAATTGACAACGCCGAGCACTTCGTTGCTGGATCTCTGCAACAGCTGGAGTTGCAGCAGATGTTTGAGAAGGACACGATGAGTCAGTCTATCTTGACTGGAATTGCAGACGAGAGACAAGTAGACGAGTGGGAGTTTGACAACGATCTGGACGACGTCGAACCCATTTTCATTGCTACTCAGGTGGAAATAGATAACCAGGAAAACTCGTTTGCAGCTCAAGATTTTTCAAAACAGAGTCTGGCTTTTGGAAACTACGAGGAACTTCCCAACTTTGACCAGTCTTATCTGTTGAATAATGTCGAAAGCGAAGCAGTTCTTGGACAGATATTCAAGGAGGAAGTTTTGGAGTCGACTGAGTTGAATATTCCAATGCAGGCCAGCATGCAGTCTCTGTTGAAAGCAGTGCCAGTTGATACATACGTGGACTGGCACGAGGGCAACCAGGGTGACTGGACATTCGACACTGACCAGACCAGTGTATTCGAAGCAGACTTCAAAGACACGTTCCAAGTCGAAACTGGGTTCCAGAGTGTCTCCAGTGCACTTGCATTGGACGCCTTCCAAAACTGGAGCAAGGCAGATGAACAAAATGAAGAGGTCCTTTTATGTGAACAGACTCAAGTTTCAAACGTGGCAGACGGATGCAGTGACTTCAGGACTGAGACTAACATTGTGATGTCAACTGGGGTGTCTAAATTCGACTGTCTGGATTGGCAAGAGACTCATTCAGACGATGGTCAGCACCAGGAGGTATCCCAGGGTATCTTGGACAGCGAGCGGAGATCTGAGTCACCTTCTGAGGTCAAACAGGAAAAGACTACCCTCTTCGGCATCAATGCTGATGACTTGAACCCTGTTATGCAGACTCTGAACGAACTGTCCACCTGTGACCGACCTCACGACATGTTCACTGAGGCAGAACATTATGAGGCACCCATGGAGGTCTCAGTCTTCTCAGCCGCAATCCAACTCAACTACTCACAGGACACAGAGCTGGCTGAGGAGAAGTTGGATTCGTTGTTGGATCTGGAAGAGCGACCTCTGGAATCCCTGATTGTGAATCCATCTGAGCAGCAGCCAGAGAAGTCTATTAAGTTTTTGAACGTATCTTTTACTGAAGAGAGCAATGAAGAAGAGTTCCTACTCATTGACGAAGATGGAGAACAGAATGAAGCTAAACTGGATACAGTTGATGTATGTGAAACAATAGAAACATCTGAGGCAGATTCAGCAGTTAATTTCACTCCATTCGCAGACGAGACAAATGACAATGAGATTGTCCTGACACTCGAGGATCAGTCGGAAGACTTTGCTGGTAGCACCACAATTCTATCCGAAATGATATCTCACCATTTTGAAGTCACAAAGAATGACGTTTCTGAGACACTAGAAACCGTCACTCTGGACGATACTGAAAAATTGGACCAACAAGATGAGAGTCAAGTTCTGGACTCACATATAGCATCTGAGATGATTGCTCACGAATCTGAATTCTCACAGAATCAAGTTGACGACAGATTTGAGGATATTACCAAAGATGACATCACCGGTTTTGAAGCAGACAATGAAAACCAAGTTCTGTCATCCGATGTTGGATCAGACATGATTGCTCATGAGACCGATTTGTCCGAGAACCAAGTTGATGAGATTCTTGAAGTCATTGCAAAAGAAGATATCGGTGCTTTTGAAGCAGACAACGAAAACCAAGTTTGGTCGTCTGATATTGGATCTGACATGGTTGCTCATGAGACCGACGTTTCAGAGAACCAAGTTCATGAGACTCGTGAAGAGGATGCCAAGGACGATACCGGTGATTTTGAAGCAGACAATGAAAATCAAGTTCTGTCATCCGATGTTGGATCAGACATGATTGCTCATGAGACCGACATGGCCGAGAATCAAGTTGATGAGACACATGAAGACGTTGCCAAGGACGGTACTGGTGATTTTGAAGCAGACAATGAAAACCAAGTTCTGTCATCCGATGTTGGATCAGCTATGATTGCTCATGAGACCGACATGGCCGAGAATCAAGTTGATGAGACACATGAAGACGTTGCTAAGGATGGTACTGGTGATTTTGAAGCAGACAATGAAAACCAAGTTCTGTCATCCGATGTTGGATCAGACATGATTGCTCATGATACCGACATGGCCAAGAATCAAGTTGATGAGACACATGAAGACGTTGCCAAGGACGGTACCGGCGATTTTGAAGCAGACAATGAAAATCAAGTTCTGTCATCTGATGTTGGATCAGACATGATTGCTCATGAGACCGACATGGCCGAGAATCAAGTTGATGAGACAAATGAAGACGTTGACAAGGACGGTACCGTTGATTTTGATGCAGACAATGAAAATCAAGTTCTGTCATCCTATGTTGGATCAGACATGATTGCTCATGAGACCGACATGGCCGAGAATCAAGTTGATGAAAAACATGAAGACGTTGCCAAGGACGGTACCGGTGATTTTGAAGCAGACAATGAAAACCAAGTTCTGTCATCCGATGTTGGATCAGACATGATTGCTCATGAGACTGACATGGCCGAGAATCAAGTTGATGCGACACATGAAGACGTTGCCAAGGACGGTACTGGTGATTTTGAAGCAGACAATGAAAACCAAGTCCTGTCATCCGATGTTGGATCAGACATGATTGCTCATGTGACCGATATGGTCGAGAATCAAATTGATGAGACACATGAAGACGTTGCCAAGGACTTTACCGGTGATTTCGAAGCAGACAATGAAAACCAAGTTCTGTCATCCGATGTTGGATCAGACATGATTGCTCATGAGACCGACATGGCCGAGAATCAAGTTGATGAAACACATGAAGACGTTGCCAAGGACGGTACCGGTGATTTTGAAGCAGACAATGAAAACCAAGTCCTGTCATCCGATGTTGGATCAGACATGATTGCTCATGAGACCGATATGGTCGAGAATCAAGTTGATGAGACACTTGAAGACGTTGCCAAGGACGGTACCGGTGATTTTGAAGCAGACAATGAAAACCAAGTTCTGTCATCCGATGTTGGATCAGACATGATTGCTCATGAGACCGACATGGCCGAGAATCAAGTTGATGAGACACATGAAGACGTTGCCAAGGACGGTACCGGTGATTTTGAAGCAGACAATGAAAACCAAGTTGTGTCATCCGATGTTGGATCAGACATGGTTGCTCATGAGACCGACATGTCGGAGAACCAAGTTGATGAGACGTTTGAAAGCATTGTTACAGATGATACCTCTGATTTTGATGCAGAATCTCTCGCTAAGTCCAAGGAAGATATTGTCGGTCAAGAGTGCGGTGAAGCTGACTCTGAAGTTGCCCAAAACAGGACTTCGCTTTTCCTGGAAGAGAACAAAGAAGGATCCTTGTACGATATGGAAGAGTTTGAGTCAATGGATACTTGGCAAAAGCGAGTTTCTGCCCACTTCGAGTCGGCTGATTCGGAGTCAATGCTTGTCACAGCTGACGAAGCGAGTGAATTCAACGAGGCTGAGTCAGTCAAGTCCACGGAAGATCTGGTTGCCATAGAAACCGATCAGGACTTTGTTGCAGATGAGTTTGCCATGAACGACTACGAATCAGTTGAAAATTTGTGTGACCAAACCAATGAATCGGTCAAGGAGGACAATACAGATAAAATGGCTGATATCAAACAATCTGTAGCTTCGGAATGGCTCGAAGAGGACAAATTCCACTCGTCTCAAGCAAGCAAAGCTGCGATTAAGAAGGGGATCGAACTGCAAATGAGTGAAGTTTACGACTCCATCGCATCCTTCCACTTCCAGACCTCAGCCGATGAAGTCTCCTATGAGGAGAAGTCGGAACCCGTTGAGGAGGTTGAAGAATCCATTGAACCCTCTGTTGCGAAGCGACACGAGAACCAGCGTGACTGGAGTGGCCTTGATGAGATTGTGAAGAAACCTCTGGATGGAGAAGACATCCAGTTTGAACAAGACAAAGTGGGTGAGTTCGCCCTGGAATTCCAGCCAATCAAGTGCGAGGAAGAAGAAGAAGAGGAGGATAAATTCGGAGAGGGCAAAGAGGAGGAGAGTGTGTGTGTGCGAAAGAGCAAAGATCTACTCGTAAGTTTACTGTCTGAAAAAAGCACAAGTATTAAATTGCTAACTGCCGTATCTTATGCTGAAAATATAGCTTTATGCCAATCAAATGGCGCTTTCTTTTAACTGCAGGAAAATTATAGACGTTTAATCATAGATAGGCATTCCTTGAATCGTTTGTAATGATTATTCAGCTTCAAAATAAAAACAATAGAAACAGGATGTTGTCTTCTTTTCAACTAATATGTATAAGGTCTTTTATTTATTAGGTCTATTTAATCTCAGTAGAAATTATCCTGTGAGCCACAATTTGTTATTGAAGCAAAGCTTAAAAATTGAATTCATTTAAAAAATTCTCAAAATATTTGCTTGCAGATTTTTTATCCGTCAAGATTATTTTTATGACAGCAACACCATATATGGCAAATACCTCATCAAATGGTCTCCATTTCAAAGGTTATCAAATTTTCTAAGGTCAACCGGATAGCACTAGATATAACAAGCTGCGATCCGAAGTTACGACTAAATTGGAATAAAATGTGTCTTGCATAAAAGGCCGTACTTAATACACCAAAAACGGTATTTCAGTCAAAAAAAGGTGACATTTATTAGAAAGCACATTCATTAGCTTTAGCTGCATACAAAAGTGTTAAAAAGTGGTCAAATTTTGGCTGTCAAAATGAGTAGAACATCTACAATTTGTTACTGAAAAGCATCTAAATAAAAATCTCAAAAATCGTCTGTGCTTCATTTTTCCAGTTTGATATCAGAACGGTTATAATTCGAATTTGTATTTTCTCCAAGTTTCACACTTTTAGGTTTCTGAATTCTACTCAAACCAACCGTTTGAATTCGAGATTACCCATGAAGATGACAGTAACATAAATATAACAGAAACCGACAGTTTTGAGTTGACAGTCGATGAGATAGTTGAGCCTACTGAAGCTCTCAAACAGCTGAACCCACAAACTTGGGATTTACCTGACTTAATCCAGCGTCCCGTCGACGCAGAAAGCTTTAAACTGAGTCTTGAAGAAATCTTCGAATTGGACATTTCTTATGCGCCGGAAGAATGTTCGGATCTTCTTGAGGAAGAAAAGTTCGGAGAAGCCGATCACGAAGAACTGGTACCGATTAAAAGGAGCAAAGAAGAACAAGTCTCTAACCTTTATTCCAAAATGTCAATTGACTTAGACATGGAAGAAGAAGACAATACTGCTATTGTGACGGTTTCAACCGAGGAATCAGACGACGAGGTGTGCGAGAATATTGACGTCTCAACTAAGGAAATCGTTCACCTACCAACTGATTGGAGTGCGCTTGAAAGCATACTGAAGGCGCCACTAACCGGAGAAGATGTTTACTTTTCTGATGAAACTACTGACGGGGAGTTTGTTCTTGATTTCCAGCCAATAGGTTGCAAGAGAACTGTAGAGAACAATAATTTTAAAATTGGCAAAGAAGAGGACAGTGTCATTGTCAAAAAGAGCAAAGACTTACTTGTTAGTGTTTGCATTATTGCTTTTGGTTAAAGGGTCTTTTTAAACTTTTTTTCATGCTTAAACAACCTTTTTATAATTTAAGAGATATTTGACTCACTGCCGTGTTTAATGCAAAAAACAACATTTTTTAAAATCAAAGTTCCTTTTGAACCTTAAATTTTAGACTTTAATTTTTTATCACAAAACGAAAACTGGCTTTATCTATTCAGTAAGGTTCTAAATATATTGTTTTGAAACGTTATTCCCGTAATATACATATACTTAGTACTCCCATAATACTTATACCTATATTTTTTAAACCATCTGTGAATGTTTTCTTAAATCGTTACGTGCTTTGCACTTTCAGGTGTCAGAATTCTACTCTAACCAATCGTTTGAATTCGAGTTAACCCAGGAGGAAGAAGAGCACCTAATTGTGACCGAAACAGAAAGTTTCGAGTTGACAGTGGATGAGGTGGTTGAGCCTACTGAAGCTCTTAAACAGCTGAACCCACAAACTTGGGATTTACCTGACTTAATCCAGCGTCCCGTCGACGCAGAAAGCTTTAAACTGAGTCTTGAAGAAATCTTCGAATTGGACATTTTTTATGCGCCGGAAGAATGTTCGGATCTTCTTGAGGAAGAAAAGTTCGGAGAAGCCGATCACGAAGAACTGGTACCGATTAAAAGGAGCAAAGAAGAACAAGTCTCTAACCTTTATTCCAAAATGTCAATTGACTTAGACATGGAAGAAGAAGACAATACTGCTATTGTGACGGTTTCAACCGAGGAATCAGATGACGAGGTGTGCGAGAATATTGACGTCTCAACTAAAGAAAACGTTCACCTACCAACTGATTGGAGTGCGCTTGAAAGCATACTGAAGGTGCCACTAACCGGAGAAGACATTTACTTTTCTAGTGAAACTATTTCTGGGGAATTTGCTCTTGACTTCCAGCCAATTGGTTGTGAGGAAATTCTTGAGAAGGATGAATTTGGTACATATCAGGAGATTGAGGGAGTTGTAGTGAGGAGGAGCAAGGATCTCCTTGTAAGTGCTTGTTTCATATGAGTTTGCAGTTTTTGTTTTTGTAGTGTGACCCAGATGTGATCTTTGCTTGATATTACCATTGACACTTCTTATACGAATTTTTCTTGTCTCATTAAGTGATTTTTGGAGTTATACATAGACTTTAGAAATATAAATTTTTAAAAATTCTTCTATTTGTTTTTCTTAGAGTGCAGTTACAGCAAAAGAAATCAATTATACTTCTTGCCTTTTTTTCTACAATTTAGTCGATCATCCGTATTGTTCAAAGAATTGGTACTGTGTTCCTTCTGAGTAGGGTTTCATTTTTGAATCCAATTTTCTTAACGCCTGAGTCAATTTTAGCATTTTTTTATTTGCTTTCTCCTCTTCTTTTGCTTTTACTTTTTCCTTGTTTGTTGTGATTAACTTTACTTTCAGCATTTTCAAGCTTCTTTCTGTTATTAGAGTTAGTAGAAATAATAGGAGATCATATTTTTAAGCGTTAAACCAATCAGATTTTAACTTTGTACGAAGTGAGTTGACCTAGCTACTGTAACTTCAAAATCATCTTAATGGGCTCCTGACTGTTTTCTCCGAAATGTCAGTGATGTTGGATGAATTAGCACTAATGTGTATCAGGATTCATTTGAAAGTGCAAAATTACAATAACAAACGAATAGATTTGTGTTTTTTGTTCAGGTGTCGGATCTGTATTCTAAACAGTCGATTGAGATCTCAATTGAGCAAGAAGATGAACCAATCACAGTTGAGATGGACTCAACAGAGCCACTCTCTGAGGAGGAAGTGGAGCCAACAGAAGCCAAGAAACAGTTGAACCCATGCGGCTGGGATCTACCCGACCCCCTACACGCTCCACTCACAACAGAACACTTCCAAATCGATCTGGAACATCTGGACAAGTTTGAATCATCTTTTGCACCTGTGGAATGTTCGGATGGAATCGAGGATGACAAATTCGCACAGGCTCAAGAGAAGGAACAAATGCCAATCAGAAAGAGCAGAGATGAACAGATGTCGGATCTCTACTCTAAAGTCAACATCCAGATAGAACTGGAAGAGGAAAACGACCTTTCGGTCCAGTTGAGCTCCTCAGATGAAGAAATTGAGGAAAGTGTTGAACCCTCAGAGGCTGAAAAAGAGCAGCAGTTGAAGAACTGGACTGTTCTGGACAGTCTGCTGAAAGAGCCCATATCTGGACAAGACATCCAGTTTGAAAGCGAGAGAGTCGTGGCCGAGTTTGCTCTTGATTTCGCCCCGATTGTGTGCGAGAAACGGTTGACGGAGGAGTACTTGGCGGAGGCGGAAGAGATGGATTCCATCTCGGTGGAAGAGAAGAGTGAGGCGGCAGAGCACAGCTGTGGATCGGACCGTGACTCAGTGGAATTGAATGAGTTCATCTGTACGGTGGAACAGGAGCTGGCGGAAGAGGAGGAATTGCGGATTGAAGAGTTTGTGGAGACAGTGATCAATGTGAAGGTGGAGGATGACATTATGAATGAAATGGTGTCTGTGGTTGTGGGTGAGGCAGTCGATGAATATGTTCAGGACAAACTCTATTCCATCTCAATTTCGGAGGAGGAGAAACAGGTACTAATTATTACTAATTATCTTTCTCATTATCTCTTATAAATTTCTCTAGATTTCTTATAGTTGGACAAGACTGCTCTGAAAATGGCTGAAATGGCTTTAATAATTTCAGCTGAAAGTTGTTAAATAGTGATGAGATATTTGAATACGTGAATCTTTGTCAGAAATTTCTCTCACTGGAATTACTCTTATTGCTAAATCCTCATTACAGCTCTTGTAGCTTGTAGCTCCTTACTATCAAAGAGATCTACTCAACTTTTCTTATTCACAACCTTTTATTTCTTTTATAAAATCTTATCTCCTTTTTTAACTTTTAAGACTTTTGAGAGTTTGTGAAGCCTTATAAAAATGCATTAACTCTTAAAACATGTTTGCAATAATTACGAGAGATTCCTTCACTTATTTGGGCTAATTCGGTTGTATTGTGTTGTGTTTTGTGAGTATGTCAACTCTCTATAATATGATTGTTAAATGATGTGTTGTCCTGCAGGTGACAGACTCAGTGGGTGAGGTGAACGAGATCATGTTCTCAGTAGACACTAAAGAGACGATTGATGATGACCAACAGATAGACACTCAACTCCTCACTTACCAGGTCGTGTCGAGGTCAGAGGAGATTCGTGAACAGGTCACACAAGTCAAGGTCAGCTGCTCTTTTCACCATATATATACATAACAAAGCATCGAAAGCATCAATAATAAAAAAATGGCCAGTTTCACGTATTGGGCATGTTGATGTCCCTGTCAGTTGTGAGAAATCTTAATTTGTTTCCTGCTCCTGATCCTGTTAGTCTTTAATGTGTTAATTATTTGATTGTGATGATACATTTCCATAAGGCTCTCCTGTTTTTCGAACACATGAAATCATTTTACCACTCTGCGATTAATTTTTACGAGTGAAATTCCCCAATTTTTCTTCCAAGATCAATAAACTTAATTTGTTGTAATAGACGTTGTTTCAACATTTGGTTGAAGTTTGTGGAAGATTTAATTAATCTTGTTCTAAATCTCATCCAGTGTAAAAGACTGATCATTTCGTCAGTTTTTCACTTGGAGCGTTTTTCATTCAAGTGAATATTTTTTCACCAAGTTCTGAGAATATCGGTTCTATGCTCCTAGATACACATTTGAGCTATTAAAAGCTGCGGGGTAGTATATTTGATGTTAGCGACGTTATGTATGAGATTTTTATGACGCAAGCTTTTATTCCCCATCTTTTGTCGGTTCAAACATAATATTTCAGTTCTGTTTGAATCTTTTATTATGTTCACATCAAGATTGGCATTCAATGACAATCTTGTTTTGAAAAGCATATACAGACTTGATCATTTGACTAGCCTGCTGTTTTGTTTGACAGAAGACCATTTGCATAATGTCTCTCGGAGACTAGTCTTTTGAGAAGAGAACCCTGGAACAGTTTGTGTTGTATCTCCCTCCATTCAGAAACTGTTTTCATTTCTTATTCAAGTTCGTTTTGTTAGACCATTTTGCTAATATTCTGATACTCTTGGCATATAGAGTATATTGTTTGGTAACGAAATAGTGACCTGAGTCGAAAACAGAAGTTAATCTTATAAGATATTGCAAGATTCTTGCAAAAATGTAATCTTATAAGATCTTACAAGACAGTTATTCTTGCAAGATCTAGCAATACAGAGTTAATCTTGCAAGAAAAAATTAGTCTTGTAAGATCTTGTAAGCATCTTTTAAGAATCTTGCAAGATCTTGCAAGATTAATTTCTATTTCCGACTCGCGGAGACAGTGGTTAAGCCTAAGTTGTCATGTCATTACTCTCTCAAAGTTAGTATTTATTTATTGGATGTGGTGTTGGTATTTTAATATAATTAGAGTGTGTGTGTGTGGCTTGTGTTCACTTGCAGGTGTCTGAGCATGCAGAGATGCTTGAACAGTTGGAGATGGTGAAAATTGTGACAGAAGAAGACAGAAAAGAGGATGTAGCCTCAGACACATCAAGTGAAGTGATGCTGACTGTGAATGTGATTGAGGATGATCACGAGAGTGAAGAGACTACTGGTGTGGATTTGATCACCTCTACTGATGAAACTACTTCAGGTTACTAACTAATTAATACTTGATTGAAGCAATGCTTCCTTTTTGTTTCCTTTAGTTCACCACTACTACAAACAAAGCTGGCCATTAAATGCGAAAGTGACGTCATACACCTGCTTCTTGCATTCAATGTCTGTCCAATATTACTGGCCATTACCTAAGATAAGATGTAGTAAGATGCAGTATGAATGAACATCAAAAAAATCCTCGCATATTTGACTGCTTTCGACTGTTATGAATACTTTTGCTTGTCCTAGCAACCTTCTTTTCAATCTATTAATACATTAGAAAGCATCAGTAGATTAATATACACTTGTCGTTATTTCTTTTATTTATGAAAACCAAATAACATCTCTAATCTAATCTTTACATTTCACCATGAGTCCTCACTTCATCTATGGAAGCGATCAAGTTCTTCTCTTTCCCATTGAAGATTTTCTACCAAATTGGAACCACCCACATTATGGTATACTTAGGGTAATTGGATGGTGCTAGTGGGGCTATGGGTTCCTAGAGAAAGAAATTAAAACTGGACTTCTACCCAGTTAGTTATCCTGTAGTTTTCATAAAGGGAAATACTAACCAATGATTGTGTTAAGAAAAAGTGGAACAAGAAGACGAGGAGGAGGAAGAGAGTAGAGTGCACATAGACATAGCAATAGATGAGGAGAAGTATGAACAAGTGGACGAGAGTGAACTGAATGTCCGTGTCTCTTCAGAGGAGAAAAGGTCACAGTTCGACATTCTTGTCTATGACGAGGAAATAGAATCGACAGTGAGAGAGACACAAATGGAGCTATCAAAGGTGAGCAGATTCCTTCTACAAATTAGTCAACCATTTAATGCCCATTTAATGCACACATCACGTACAGAAGGCGAACTACGTCATCGTTTGTATAAATCATCGTTTGACAAACCAACATTTGGACCCAAAATAGTGACTAATGATCACGATATTATTTTGCTTGGACTCCCTCAACCTCTTCTGTGGTGAAGATAATGGAATCTTTTACACTCTAAAACTCTCTCCTATCAATTCACATATTTTTTCTTGTCTGATGAATAATCACACAATTTTTTGTGTGAATGATTGTATGATGAAAATGACTTGTTTAAATTTTGTGTCTGTTTAATTTGGTCTGCATTTTGTATTTGTAAGTTGCTCTCATAAGAAGTCAATAAATCAAAAAGAATTTATGACCGTTATGAACTCCTAGTTTATTTTATGGGAACGCAAGATATTTCACTCGAGATTAGGTTGGACCAACATTCTGACCTCAATCCATAGTGTATTACTTTCTGCAGTTTTCGCATCAAACTTTGAATTATCTCGAAATAAATAAAAAAAAAATTCAACAAAGAAGGGGAATAAAATTTGAATTTTGTACTGCTTTCTTTTGTCACAAAGAAAAACAATAGTTGAGCTAATTTTGATTATTGTTTGAATTTAATAAGTTTAGTAGTTGTTAAGCAAATAAATGAAAAAAATGAAAATAATTTTTGAAATACCCGATTGGCTTCTTTTTTAATTTTACCCGCATAGTTTATTTAGTATTCGATTTTCAAAGTGACAATTTCAGTCATTTTTCAGATGTTTTTTTAAAATTTTTTGTTTTGTTTATAAAGAAACCATCAGAAGAATTACCCTTTGTGAAAACAAAAATTTGACGAGAGTTGTATTTTGAGTGATAAGTATTTTCAGTAAATTTCACAGGTTAACAAACCTAATTGTTAAAAAAATCGGGTTTTCTTACACTACTGGAGTGTTTAACGCAACTGCCAGAATTTTACTTTAATTTCTCTTAGCTACAAATTGCAAATTTAATAACAAATTCTAAACTCCTAGTTTCTAATTTTTTAAGGAAATTCTTATTGCCTCGATAACTATTTTAGTTTTCGCATTAACTGTTTTTATTCGAAAGAAAAAATCAGTCTCTTGAATCACTCAGTAACACTCATTTCAGTCCGTTGAAAAATATTTCATAGCGAAATGTGGCTTCGGCGGCAAATATTAACTTCTCGTCGATAGAACAATCAGTTTTGACAAATTTGGCAAGCTAAATCATGTTAAATTTAGGATAAAAAGCAAAAGACGCAGGATTTTAAATCAAACTAATTTCAAAAAAGTGCATCCTAAAAAATCTAAATGGTAAAGATTCTCAACTCTGTACGAGACGTCGTTATTGTGATTGAGCATCATTGTGGTGATGTCAAAAACAACATATGATGTTATCTGTCTTTATTTTTAACCACAAATTACAAAAACCATCTTTTGAGTGAAGTTACGTCATCATGTGATATCTGACAGATCAAGTAAATCATTTTTTGTTAAACAACACATTTTGCTTAAACTCAAGTATCGTGCATATGACATTTTTTGTTTTTTTTTAAATCTTGCAGTTGTTTTTTTTCTAGCGTTTGGTTTGATAACACGTCTGTCCCTTTTCGCTGGACGTTTTGATGAAGCATATTAATTTTTATGTTGATGATGTCATGATGAACTTTTTTTAAGCATTTCCCTGCTGATAATTATGCTTCAATAAAACATATGCAGATTAAAGTCTTGATGAATCGAAAATATTTTTCACAGTAATGAAAGTTTTCTATATGATTGATTTCTATATGATTTCTAAATGATAGATTTCTAAATGATCGGAGAAATGGGTTTTTGAATGTTCTGAGACCAAATATGAAGCCATTAATTTTAACTTGTTGGTATTTTCAATGCAAACTTTTTGCTTGACCATTGTTGCGCTTTCTTCTAGAACTTTCTATATTTCTCATATGACTTTTTGAAGTTTTCCTTCTTAACTTTGAAAGATTTCTGAAATGAAGTTTGTTGCTATTTTAAAAGTGATTGTTAGCGGTTGAGTTGTAACGTGGTTGTAGCTTCTAGCCTAATTGTAAAGATGTATGACTGCTATCATGTAGATCGAGAGTTCGAATCAGGAAAAAAATTCTACGCTATCCGCGCGAATTAAATTGACCCCCGCCGGTATGCCGTTCCAGAGCAATTCATCCGACGTTAATCGATTATGTTTAAATTAAAATATATAGTGACTTGGTTGAATTAAAAGAGACTGAGTTTAAAAAAGCGATGGAGCACACAATTGTACAAAATTGTACTCACACAATGAACTCTCGAATTTATTTTTCATTATACTTAAGTCAGTTGTTGTCTTACACAGATATCCGAGTGAATTAGGGGCCGAGTGATCACAAAAAGAGGAACGATTGTAAATATGTTGTTCTTTTTTCCAAACGTTACGTGTCACACGTTCTGAAAAAAGAAGGATAATGTTGCTATGGTTTTCAAATCATTTTTAAAATTTCAAAATCATTATGACAAATTTAGAAGCTTGGTTTTTTTGAGTAAATTTAAAACCTTTGTTCTGTTTGACTTTTGCTTTTACTTTTAAAAGATTGATCTCAATAATTTTTTTTCTTATGCATTTATTTGTTATTTAAATATTTGTGATTTTGTCAATTTTTGATCTTCGCTGTTAAATATTATTGTGCGTAAAAAGCCTGTAAAATATACTCTTCTACCACTCAGTTCTATAATATTGTGGTACAAATTGCAAAAGAAGTAGATAAATTCTATTTTATTCTGACTCAAATTCGTTGTACTTGTACAACTCTTCAGGAAAACTCGTGAACCATTGTGACCAGAAAACGGTTGCATAAATGATTTGGCTCAAAGATAGTATGTTTTTATGTGTATTTTTTGTGGAGGTATTTCTGTTTTTTGTCAAAGCTGGTAATTCTACAAAAGATAAGGAAAGCAAGCTGTCAACTAAAACTTTCGATTAGGTAACTTGGTTCTTTTTCAGGTGTCTGAGCACGCAGAAATCCTGGAGCAGTTGCAGATGGTTAAAATTTTGACAGAAGAAGACACAAAAGAGGATGTAGCCTCAGATACATCCAGTGAAGTGATGCTGACTGTGAATGTGATCGAAGATAACAAGAGTGAAGAGACTGTTGATTTGATTGAATCTACTCAAGATACTACTACTGGTAAGGTTTTTTTTCAGGCAGCTGGGCATCGAAAAAATCAGAAAATTTATTCTTTGGTACTGAATCCGTACTGTCTAGATTGTGCATACTGTAGATTTTTGCATCAAATTTTTAGCCAATAGCTCAGTCCTAATACAGACCAATACCCTATACTAATTTTTAGAAATCGTTTTTGCAAATTGTTTTTGGCAAATGGTCCAAAGAGAATGAAAAAATTAGTATTGTTTTCTGATATTTCAGAAAAAGTGGAAGAAGAAGAAGAAGAAGATGAAGAGAGGAGAGTGCATATAGATATAGCAATAGATGAAGAGAAGTATGAACAAGTGGATGAGAGTGAACTGAATGTCCTTGTCTCTTCAGAGGAGAAAAGGTCTCAGTTCGACATTCTTGTATACAATGATGAAGAGACTACAAGAGAACTCTCCAAGGTACACTTATCTGCTGGAAATTGATAAGCAACCCTTTTATTATTATTTATATGATTAATCCACGCCGCCAGCCTCTCAAATGGCTATTTTTTAGCCGCTCTCTTTTTCTTACAAAGAATTTGATTATTTTTGGGGCGCTGACTTTTTTTAAGATCTGTTCACACTTTTTATGATTTTCGAAGTCAAATTGGAATGGTGAATTTGGACACGCCGAAACAGGAAAAGGAGCAAAAAAGCAAGTGGTTATGCGGTGTGGATTTTTTTCGCTCTATTTTTAAAGTAGAGTGAGAAAACGGTGTTTGAACAAAAATTAGTATTCTCGCTAGTGGTATTTTGTTTACATGCGGCAATTTCACTTTGCTTTTTGCTGTGTTTCAATTTTTGGATTGGATTTTTTCTAATTAGTTTTTCCCCATCCATTCATAGTTCATTATAGGCCTAGATTTTGTTTGAAGCAAATTTCTCTTTCTCGCTAGTAATTTTTTGTTCGCATGCGGCTTTTCGACATTGATATTCAGTTTTTTTTTATTTTTTTGATCTGATTTTTTTTTGGAAATGGTTTTCCCAATTCACTCATAGTATGTTCTAGGTCTCGTTTTTGTTTAGTCAATGAAAATTCTTTGAATTGTATGTCAGGAGTTGTCATGCTGTTTTTTTAAATTAGCTTTTCCTTTTGATCAAGTTCTTCGTTTTAAATAAGTCACGATTTTCACGTTTGACTTCTGACTTCTCAACTGAATGGATTCTAAATTCTTTCACGCACTGATTTACGCAATATGGTGAATACGGTCAATATCAAAAGAGCAAAATCAATAAGAAGCGTGATAAAACGATAAAGCCCGTTTGTTAAGTCATAGTGCATTAGGTTATCAAAGTTCATTAGAGCGATTGCTAGCTGATATTAGTATTAAGCTTAACACCCTTCAGTTTAGAAGCTGAAGTAAGTATAGGTTTAGAATTTAACTGAAATTGCACACTGAATTAGAACAATTTTTGAAACTTAGGAAAAATTTTTTGTCAATTTCAATCTTTCTCTTTTTTTCTGTTTCAATCTCGATGTGCGTCTAGCGCGTCAACAGCGGCTATTTTCCGGCAATCTGCCGGCTATGTTTAGTAATAGTATTTATAATTGGTATTTATCCCTCTCTAAATGATAGCATTTGTTGGAAGTCAACTTTAAACTAAAGTTAGACTTAGTTTAGTGTTAAGTTTATATGTTTGTATATATTTGTACAGGTGGAGATAGAGACGAGTGAGGCTACGGAGAGTGGGGACATAGCAGAGATATCTTGTATAGTGAGAGAGACGACAGTGGAACAGGAGGAGAGAGTGGATGAGGAGGTGGAAGAGACATCCGAGGAGAGGAGACACATTAGACGGATGAGAGAAGTGGTCAATGAGGAGATCAGAGAGACAACAACCACTAAAGTAACCTAACCACTCAATAGAACAAAGTTAATCTATAATTACTACCCATCACAATGTACAAAATATTGACGAATAATTCTTTCCACATTAGTTGGCCATTTTTTCTGTAAAACTCTCTTGTAAAAGGTTATGCTCATCCCGGCTATTATATCATTTGTTTTAGCCACTTTCAAAAATATTTCCATCCTTTGGCTTTGTTTAATCAGTAGAACGTATTTCGGAAAAAATCTCATCATAATACGCTTTTTCTATTATTAAAAGGTCAGCTATAATATTCATTGTTTGTTATGAAAGTAAATAGAAGATTAACTTAATATTTAAAACAGAAGCTTCCAAACTATGGCATGGTCAATTGCCTACAGTCCACTCTCACAACCAGTTTTCATCCCAATCACAATGCTGATCTCAAGAGATTCTCGCCTATGATTTTTGCATTAATTTGCTATTCAACTTAAGCGGACATTTTCACCGAGGCAGTTTCTATTTTGCACGTTATGCAATATCCGGGTATACTGATATCAAGTATTTCACGTCGGGATATGGCCAAAACTTTTAACTTTTCTCGCTGTTTGTGTTTCATTTTTTTTCAAAAAAATTATTAAGATCTCATTTGTGTAGCTTTATTCTAATTTGGTAATTCTTCAGTTAGACTTACTTGTTGTAATATGATGGAAATGGATCTGTATTGAGCCCAGCTGCTATATTTTAGTTTAGTTTTGTTTTAGTTTAGTTTAGTTTAGTTTAGTTTAGTTTAGTTTAGTTTAGTTTAGTATAAGAAAATACATATCTTAGCTAGCGATAAAAAATTTTGCAAAATTATTTTGAAATTTCTGGTAGCATGTAATGCGAAACAGTTGAATTGATAATACCGAAAGGCATAACCTTGTAAAATAAATAGTTAACAGTTTATAAGGCACCATGTTTATAGAAATGCGAAAAAGGAAGTTTAAAAGGCCTCTGAAAAGCATATTTAAGATCTCTCGAAGAGCATGTTAAGGAGCTCTCGAGCAGCATGGTTAAGATGACAAATGGCGAGAGTTCAATGACAGAAAAAAGCTCACAAAAGATCAATGTCCAAAAAAGCGCAGATTGAAAGTCATTGATCGAAATGTAGAAAAAGCAGATGCCAAAAGGTGCGCCCTTTAAAAAGAGGAATAAAAGAAAAATCAGAGTCCAATAAAATGTATGTCGAAATTAAAAATAGATGCAAAACGATTCTTCAGTTAGCACTGTTTTTCTTGTTGTTTTTCTTCTTTTTTTAACAGCTGCAAAAATGATAGCTGAGCAGAGTTATTATTGACCTTTATTTTGTTTTTTAATTCGTCGACAAGATGTTGGTGTCAACCAATTGAAGTTATTTTTCTCTTTATCTGCAATTTGTAATTACGTTTTGTTGGCACGAGGGGTTTTGCGATTTTCCTCTCACGATCAAATAATTTATCGTCAAATTGCTTACCAACAAAATGTTCCATGCAGTGATTTTTGCTTGAATGATCTGGATTTCTGATATACTTTTTCGCTGACGTTTCTCAATATTTATCTGATTCTAAATTACGCTCTCCTGCGGCTTTTCTATGCAATCAGAACATTTTTTTCACTTTTGAAAACGATTTATATCTTTGTTAAATGTTGTTATAAGGATGTTCTGACGTTGGTTTATGCTGCTGTATAAAACTTATAGCTTAACGCCACGGCAGGCGTCAATTAACTGTTTCATAAACATCAGAACAGAACGCGCAGTTTTGCTTAATAGCTCTGGTCAATGCATTGCGATCATTTTCTTTTCTTTTGTCTAGATTTTTTCAATTGGTTTAAGATCGTATACAAATTATCAGTTTTTACGAATTGCAACATTAAAACTAATTTTTGGATTGCCTCATATGTTCTTTTGAGGGTTTTTGAAATTTTTAAGTTTGCTTCTACGGACATGATAGTTTCTCTTAGTTCATTTAATTCTAGAATAGAACTATTAGGCCCACAAAAGCATCACCAAAGAATTGTTTAAAGGAGAAGAAGGTTTAAAAGCATTTAAGATCTCGGTTTAGCACCTATTCGGGCTAAAATTGTGCCCTTAGCTTGCCAGCCATAGTTAATACCGCTTACGCTACCCATAAGTTTTGTTTGCGTCTATTACCTGTGTAGGAACATTTTGTTTTTCAACTGTTTTTTTGGCTTTTCTAAGTAGTATATCTAAGTTGCGCTAAGACCTGTGCAGGTAATGAGCTTCTAGCTGGTGGCAGAGTGGTTTCTAAAAAGCATGTACTGCGTTAGGTTGCAGGTTTTAGAGGCTGTACAACATGCAAAGATGAGGAGAATAAACATGGTGACGCAGCATTTGAGTTATAGTTAATATATGGCAGACAATAATTATAGACAAAAGAAGAAATTTTTTATAACAGAGAAAGATGAATAAAGAAAGGAAGAAACAAAGAAAAGAGAAGTTAATGAAAAAGAACAGGTTCCCCTTTTTTGCGCCAAAAATTCGGAGTCATATTCGGAATCAACTGGGGTTCAAACCTATGCTCCTCGTTTATTAGCCATAGGTGTCACTATAAGCTACTGATTCGTTTTTCATTGTTCTATTGCCTTTCCAACATCGGAAACTTTTTGTT